>NW_026087478.1:0-64067 GCF_022539395.1 Myiozetetes cayanensis
GGGGGCGTACGCAGGTGAGGGGGGATTCGGGGATTTGGGGTAAATTGAGGATTTGGGGTAAATGGGGATTTGGGGTAAATGGGGAGAATTCAGGGATTTGAGGTAAATGGGGGATTTAGGGGATTTGGGACATCAGGGGGTATTGGGGGGACTTGGGGGATTGGGGGTAAATTGAGGGATTTGGGGTAAATGGGGGATTTTTGGGGTAAATGGGGGAGTTTGTGTAAATTGAGGGATTTGGGGTAAATGGGGGATTTGGGGGATTTGGGACATCAGGGGGATTTGGGGACATTGGGGATTTGGGGTAAATGGGAGTTTGGAATTGGGATTGGGGAAATGGGGATTTGGGATTGGGGTCAAGGGGGATTTGGGGAATGAGATGGTCAGGGATTTGGGGCTCAGGCGTCACCCTCCGCGCCTCCTCACCCTGCTCGACCCCCTCCTGCCCCTCGCCGTGCTCTGCCAGGGCCTCGGCGCCCACGCAGGTGAGGGGGATTGGGGAGAATTCGGGGATTTGGGGTAAATGGGGAATTTGTGTAAATTGAGGGATTTGGGGAAATGGGGGATTTGGGGGATTTGGGGGATTTGAGGGATTTGGGGTAAATGGGGTAAATGGGGGATTTGGGGACATTGGGGACAATCAGGGGACTTGGGGGATTTGGGGTAAAGTGAGGGATTTGGGGTAAATGGGGAATTTGGGGTAAATGGGGAGAATTCTAGGGGATTTGGGGTAAATTGGGGGATTTGGGGTAAATGGGGATTTGGGGAGAATTCAGGGGATTTGGGGTCAAGGGGGATTTTGGGGGGTCAATGGGGGCGGCCGCGTCCCCCTCGCGCCTCCTCACCCTGCTCGACCCCCTCCTGCCCCTCGCCCTGCTCTGCCAGTGCCTCGGGGCATACGCAGGTGAGGGGGATTCGGGGATTTGGGGTAAATGGGAGATTTTTGGGGTAAATGGGGGAATTTGGAATATTGGGATAAATTGAAGGATTTGGGGTAAATGGGGGGATTTGGGGGGATTTGGGGGATTTGGGGTAAATTGAGGGATTTGGGGTAAATGGGGGGATTTGGGGTAAGTGGAGGATTTGGGGGATTTGGGATAAATTGAGTGATTTGGGGACATTGGGGGGATTTGGGGTAAATGGGAGATTTGGGGAGAATTCAGGGGATTTGGGGTAAATGGGGGATTTTGGGGTAAATTGGAGGATTTGGGGTAAATGGGGATTTGGGGGATTTGGGACATCGGGGGTATTGGGGGATTTGGGGGATTTGGGGAATTTGGGGGATTTGAGGGGATTGGGGTAAATGGGGAGATTTGGGGGAGAATTCAGAGGATTTGGGGTAAATGGGGAGGATTTGGGAGGATTTGGGGTAAATTGAGGGATTTGGGGAGAATTTGGGGGATTTGGGGTAAATGGGGGATTTGGGGGATTTGGGGGATTTGGGGACGCTTGGAGGGATTGAGGGGATTTGGGGTAAATGGGGGAATTTGGGGTAAATTGAGGGATTTGGGGTAAATTGAGGGATTTGGGGTAAATGGAAGGATTTGGGGACATTGGGGACACTTGGAGGGACTGGGGGGATTTGGGGTAAATTGGGGGATTTGGGATATTTGAGGGGATTTGGGAGGATTTGGGATATTTGGGGGGATTTGGGGTAAATGGGGGACTGGGGGATTTGAGATAAATGGGAGGATTTGGGCCCATTTTAGGACCATTCTGGGCCCATTTTGAGCCATTTTAGGACCATTTTGGGCCCATTTGGGACCATTTTGGGCTCATTCTGGGAGGATTTGGGGTCATCTTGGGGGAATTTTGAACCATTTGGGGGATTTTGGGCCATTTTGGGTGGATTTTGGGGGAATTTGTGGATATTTTGGGGGAATTTGGGACCATTTGGGGGTGAATTTGTGGATATTTGGGGGGATTTGTGGATATTTTGGGGGAATTTGGGGCCATTTTGGGTCATTTGGGCCCATTTTGGGGTGAATCTGGGGGGATTTGGAGGAATTTGTGGATATTTTGGGGCCATTTTGAGCCATTTTGGGTGGACTTTGGGGGAATTTGTGGATATTTTGGGGGAATTTGGGACCATTTTGGGGTGAATTTGGGTGGATTTTGGGTGGATTTGTGGATATTTTGGGGGAATTTGGGACCATTTTGGGGTGAATTTGGGGGGATTTGGAGGAATTTGTGGATATTTTGGGGGAATTTGGGACCTTTTTGGGGTGAATTTGGGTGGATTTTGGGGGGATTTGTGGATATTTTGGGGGAATTTGTGGATATTTTGGGGGGATTTTGGGATGAATTTTGGGTGGATTTTGGGGGAATTTCGGATATTTTGGGGGAATTTGGGACCATTTGGGGGTGAATTTGGGGGGATTTGGAGGAATTTGTGGATATTTTGGGGGAATTTGTGGATATTTTGGGGGGATTTTGGGGTGAATTTGGGTGGATTTTGGGGGAATTTCTGGATATTTTGGGGGAATTTATGAATATTTTGGGGATTTGTGGATATTTAGACATTTTGGGTGGATTGGGGGAATTTTTGGATATTTGGGGAATTTAAACATTTTGGGGGATTTGGGAATCTGTGATACTTTGGGGATTTGTGGATATTTGGGGAATTTGTGGATATTTTGGGCCCATTTAGTGTCCATTTTGGGTCATTTGGGCCATTTTGGGGCGAATTCGGGTGGATTTGGGTAAATTTCTGGACATTTCATGGAGATTCGGGCCCCTTTTGACCCTTTTTGGGGTCATTTTGGGCCCTCCTGACCCCTCCCCCCTTTATTTTTTTCCTTTTTTCCCCTCCCCCTATTTGCAGGGACGTTGGGGAGGGGCCGGAGGCGCTGCCTCCTCCCCCGCGGGGGCTGAGCGCGGGGGGCTCCTGCTCAGGGGCTCAAGGGGGCGGCCTGGCTGGGGGCTGCTCCGGGGGACCCCCAAAAACAGGTACTGGGGGCCCAAAACCCAAATTTGGGGGTTTGGGGGATTTGGGGGTTGGGGGCTTAAAACCCAAATTGGGGGGTTGGGGGTTAAAACCCGATTTGGGGGTTATGGGGGGCTGGGGGCTGCTCCGGGGGACCCCAAAAAACAGGTACGGGGGCCCAAAACCCAAATTTGGGGGGTTGGGGCTTAAACCCAAATTTGGGGAGATTTGGGGGATTTGGGGGTTTGGGGTCCCAAAGCTCAATTTGGGGGTTATGGGGGGCTGGGGGCTGCTCTGGGGACCCCCAAAAACAGGTACGGGGGGCCCAAAACCCAAATTTGGGGGTTTTGGGGATTTTGGGGGTTTGGGGTGGATTTGGGGGATTTGGGGGATTTGGGGGATTTGGGGGTCCCAAAGCTCAATCTGGGGATTATGGGGGCTGGGGGCTGCTCTGGGGACCCCAAAAACAGGTACGGAGGGCTAAAACCCCAAATTTGGGGGATTTGGGGGATTTGGGGGGTTGGGGGCTTAAACCCAAATTTGGGGGATTTGGGGGTTTAGGGGGCTGGGGCTGCTCCGGGGGACCCCAAAAACAGGTACGGGGCCCTAAACCCAAATTTGGGGATTTGGGTCATAAACCAAATTTGGGGGATTTGGGGGCATTTGGGGGTTTGGGGGCTGGGGGCTGCTCGGGGGACCCCAAAAACAGGTACAGGGGGCCCAAAACCCAAATTTGGGGGGTTTGGGGATTTTGGGGGTTTGGGGTGGATTTGGGGGATTTGGGGATTTGGGGGATTTGGGGTCCCAAAGCTCAATCTGGGGGTTATGGGGGGCTGGGGCTGCTCCGGGGGACCCCCAAAAACAGGTACGGAGGGCCCAAAACCCCAAATTTGGGGGATTTGGGGGATTTGGGGGGTTGGGGGCTTAAAACCCAAATTTGGGGGATTTGGGGGTTTGGGGGCTGGGGGCTGCTCCGGGGACCCCAAAAACAGGTACGGGGGGCCCAAAAACCCAAATTTGGGGATTTGGGGTATAAACCCAAATTTGGGGGATTTGGGGATTTTGGGGGATTTGGGGGTCTGGGGCTTAAAACCCGATTTGGGGGGTTATGGGGGCTGGGGCTGCTCTGGGGACCCCCAAAAACAGGTACTGGGGGCCCAAACCCAAATTTGGGGGTTTGGGGGAATTTGGGGGTTGGGGGCTTAAAACCCAAATTGGGGGTTGGGGGTTAAAACCCGATTTGGGGGGTTATGGGGGCTGGGGGCTGCTCTGGGGGACCCCAAAAACAGGTACGGGGGGCTCCAAACCCAAATTTGGGGGTTGGGGGACTTAAACCCAAATTTGGGGAGATTTGGGGGATTTGGGGGTTTGGGGTCCCAAAGCTCAATTTGGGGGTTATGGGGGCTGGGGGCTGCTCTGGGGGACCCCAAAAACAGGTACTGGGGGCTCAAAACCCAAATTTGGGGGTTTTGGGGGATTTTTGGGGGTTTGGGGTGATTTGGGGGATTTGGGGGATTTGGGGGATTTGGGGTCCCAAAGCTCAATCTGGGGGTTATGGGGGCTGGGGGTTGCTCTGGGGGACCCCAAAAACAGGTACGGAGGGGGCCAAAACCCCAAATTTGGGGGATTTGGGGGATTTGGGGGGGTTGGGGGCTTAAAACCCAAATTTGGGGGATTTGGGGGTTTGGGGGACTGGGGGCTGCTCGGGGACCCCAAAAACAGGTATGGGGGCCCCAAAACCCAAATTTGGGGGATTTGGGTCATAAACCCAAATTTGGGGGATTTGGGGGATTTTGGGGGATTTGGGGGTCTGGGGCTTAAAACCCGATTTGGGGGGTTATGGGGGGCTGGGGGCTGCTCCGGGGGACCCCAAAAACAGGTACGGGGGGCCCAAAACCCAAATTTGGGGGGCTTCGGGGGGCTGGGGGGCTGCTCTGGGACCCCCAAAAACAGGTACTGGGGGGCCCAAACCCCAAATTTGGGGGTTTGGGGGTTTTGGGGGATTTGGGGGGTTTTGGGGGCTTGAAACCCGATTTGGGGGGCTGGGGGCTGCTCCGGGGACCCCCAAAAACAGGTACAGGGGGCTCAAAACCCCAAATTTGGGGGTTTGGGAGGATTTGGGGGTTGGGGGTTGGGGGATTTGGGGGTCTGGGGCTTAAAACCCACATTTGGGGGCTGGGGGCTGCTCTGGGGGACCCCCAGAAAACAGGTAGCATGGGGGGCCAAAACCCAAATTTGGGGGTCTTTGGGTGGGTTTGGGGGTCTCAAACCCCAAATTTGGGGGTCTTTGGGGGTTCTTTGGGTGGGTTTGGGGTTGCTTCAACCCCCAAATTTGGGGGTTTTAGGGGTCCAAAACCCTCGATTTTTGGGGAGGTTCTTTGATGGTTTTGGGGGTCTTTGGGGGTTGGGGGTCTCAGCCCCCAAATTTGGGGGTCTTTGGGTGGCTTTGGGGGATTGGGGGTCTCAACCCCAAATTTGGGGGTCTTTGGGTGGGTTTGGGGTTGCTACAACCCCCAAATTCGGGGGTCTTTATTTAGGACCCCCAAAATTCCCAGTGGGTGGGAGGGGCTTATTTTGACCCTCCCCCCTTTTTCCCCCCTCCCCTTTTTCCAGGTCCGACTCCTCCCTCGGGAGGGGAGGGGAGGAAGGGTCCCCAAAGGAGGAGGGGCAGGAGGAGGAGCCCCCGGAGGTTTTGGGGTACCCTGAGGCTTTCCGGCCCCTCCGCAGAGGGCCCCCTGCCCGATTTTTGGTGCCCCCGCCCTCGCCCGAAACCCCTTCATGTCCCCCTGCTGGCCCTGGACTCCATGCTGGGGGCTGCCCTCGTGCACCTCGTGGTGAGTCCAAGACCCCCTCAAAATAAAATAGACCCCCAAAAAATCCGGGTTAAAAATCCCCCAAAAATCCGGATTAAAAATCTCAATTTACCCCCAAAATACCCCAAAAACCCCCTGAGAGCCCCAAAAACAACCCTGGGATCCCCCAAAAATCACCCCCAAGACCCCCCAAAATAACTAGACCCAAAAATCCCCCAAAAAAATCCGGATTAAAAATCTCAATTTACCCCCAAAATACCCCAAAAACCACCCCGGGACCCCCAAAAACAACCCTGGGACCCCCAAAAACAACCCCGACCCCCAGAAAAAACAACCTGGACCCCCAAAAATCACCCCAGACCCCCAAAAATCCCCCTCAAAAAATCCGGATTAAAAATCTCAATTTACCCCCAAAATACCCCAAAAACCACCCTGGGACCCCCAAAAACTAACCCCTGGGACCCCCAAAACAACCCTGGACCCCCTCAGGACCCCCAAAAATCACCAACCTAGACCCCCAAAAATCCCCCCCCAAAAAATCCGGATTAAAAATCTCAATTTACCCCCAAAATACCCCAAAAACCCACCCTGGGACCCTCAAAACAACCCTGGGACCCCCAGGGACCTCCCAAATACCCCCAAAAACAGCCTGGACCCCCTAAAAATCCCCCAAAAAAAAATCCGGATTAAAAATCTCAATTTACCCCCAAAATACCCCAAAAACCACTCCGGGACCCCCAAAAACAACCCTGGGACCCCCAAAAACAACCCTGGGACCCCCATTACCTCCCCAGAAATCCCCCAACCCCCCCCAAATCCCCTCAAATCTCACTCCCCTGACCCCTACGACCCCCTGGAGACCCCAGCCCCCAAATCCCCCAAATCCCCCCAAATCCACCCCAAATCCACCCAAACCCCCATTCTGAGACCCCAAATCCCCCCAAATCTCCCCAAATCCCCCAAATCCACCCCAAATCCACCCCAAATCCACCCAAACCCCCATTCTGAGACCCCAATCCCTCAAATCCCCCAAATCCCCCCAAATCCACCCCAAATCCACTCCCAAATCCACCCAAACCCCATTCTGAGACCCACCCAAATCCCCCCAAATCCCCCCCCAAATCCCCATAAACACCCTCAAATCCCCCCATAACCCCATGCTGAGACCCCCAAATCCCCCCAAATCCCCCCAAATCCCCCAAATCCCCCATAAACACCTCAAATCCCCCATAACCCCATGCTGAGACCCCCAAATCCCCCAAATCCCCCCAAATCCCCCCCAAATCCCCCCATAACCCCATTCTGAGACCCCAAATCCCCCCCATAACCCCCAAAGCCCCCAAAACCCCTCTAAACCCCCCCAAATTTCTCTTTTTCCCTCCAGGCGTGCGCCCTGGACCCGATGCTGGACGATTCGGTGGCCCTGGCACCCCAAATCCCCCAAATCCCCCAAATCCCCCAAATCCCCCAAATCCCCCATAACCCCCAAATCCCCCAAATCCCCCCAAAACCCCATTCTGAGACCCCAAATCCTCCCAAATCCCCCATAATCCCCCAAATCCCCCCAAAACCCCTCTAAGCCTCCCAAATTTCTCTTTTGCCCCCAGGCGTGCGCCCTGGACCCGATGCTGACGATTCGGTGGCCCTGGCGCCCCAAATCCCCCAAATCCCCCCCAAATCCCCCCATAACCCCCCAAATCCCCCCATAACCCCATTCTGAGACCCCAAATCCCCCATAACCCCCCTAAAGCCCCCCAAAACCCCTCTAAACCCCCCAAATTTCTCTTTTCCCCCAGGCGTGCGCCCTGGACCCGATGCTGACGATTCGGTGGCCCTGAAGCCCCAAATCCCCCAAATCCCCCATAACCCCCAAATCCCCCCAAATCCCCCCAAAACCCCATTCTGAGACCCCAAATCCTCCCAAATCCCCCATAACCCCCCAAATCCCCCAAAACCCCTCTAAGCCCCCAAATTTCTCTTTTGCTCCCTCAGGCGTGCGCCCTGACCCGATGCTGGACGATTCGTGGCCCTGGCGCCCCAAATCCCCCAAATCCCCCAAATCCCCATAACCCCATTCTGAGACCCCAAATCCCCCATTGCCGCCTCAAATCCCCCAAATCCCCTAAAATTCCCCAAAACGCCCCCTAACCCCCTTTTTTGCCTTTTCCCCAGGCGTGCGCCCTGGACCCGATGCTGGACGATTCGGTGGCCCTGGCCCCCAAATCCCCCAAATCCCCCCCAAATCCCCTCCCTGACAATCTAGGACCCCATAACCCCCAATTCTTTAATCTTCTCCCCAGGCGTGCGCCCTGGACCTGATGCTGGACGATTCGGTGGCCCTGGCGCCCCAAATCCCCCAAATCCCCCAAATCCCCCATAACCCCATTCTGAGACCCCAAATCACCCCCAAATCCCCCAAATCCCCCACTAACCCCCCCAAATCCCCCATAACCCCCAGATCCCCTCAAATCCCCCCAAATCCCCCAAATCCCCCTAACCCCCTTTTTGTATTTCCCCAGGCGTCGCCCTGGACCCGATGCTGGACGATTCGGTGGCCCTGGCCCCCAAATCCCCATAGCCCCCAAATCCCCCAAATCCCCCAAATCCCCCATAACCCCATTCTGAGACCCCAAACCCCCCAAATCCCCCCAAAACCCCCTAACCCCTTTTTTGTATCTTTGCCCCCAGGCGTGCGCCCTGGACCCGATGCTGGACGATTCGGTGGCCCTGGCGCCCCAAATCCCCCCCAAATCCCCCCCAAACCCCCCCAAATCCCCCCAAATCCCCCCAAATCCCCCCAAATCCCCCCAAATCCCCCATAACCCCATTCTCAGACCCCAAATCCCCCCAAATCCCCCCTAAACCCCTCAAATCTCCTCTCTTTTTCCTCCAGGCGTGCGCCCTGGACCCGATGCTGGACGATTCGGTGGCCCTGGCACCCCAAATCCCCCAAATCCCCCCCCAAATCCCCTCCCCGACAATCTAGGACCCCAAATCCCCCTAACCCCCTCTTTTTTGTATTTTTGCCCCCCAGGCGTGCGCCCTGGACCCGATGCTGGACGATTCGGTGGCCCTGGCCCCCAAATCCCCCATAGCCCCCCAAATCCCCCAAATCCCCCAAACCCCCCATAACCCCATTCTGAGACCCCAAACCCCCCCATTACCACCCCAAACCCCCAAATCCCCCCAAATCCCCCCAAATTTCTCTTTTGCCCCCAGGCGTGCGCCCTGGACCCGATGCTGGACGATTCGGTGGCCCTGGCGTCCCAAATCCCCCCAAATCCCCCCAAATCCCCCCAAATCCCCCATAACCCCCCAAATCCCCTAAAACCCCCCAAAACGCCCCCTAACCCCCAATTTTTAATCTTTTCCCCCAGGCGTGCGCCCTGGACCCGATGCTGGACGATTCCGGTGGCCCTGGCACCCCAAATCCCCCCAAATCCTCCCCAAATCCCCCCCAAATCCCCCCAAATCCCCCCATTACCACCCCAAATCCCCCCCAAATCCCCCCAAATCCCCCCAAATCCCCCTAACCCCCCTTTATTTTGTATTTTTGCCCCCAGGCGTGCGCCCTGGACCCGATGCTGGACGATTCGGTGGCCCTGGCGCCCCAAATCCCCCAAATCCCCCCAAATCCCCCAAATCCCCCAAATCCCCCAAATCCCCCAAACCCCCCAAATCTCCCCATAACCCCCCAAATCCCCTTTCCCGACAATCTAGGACCCCTAGGACCCCCTAACCCCCTTTTTTGCATTTCCCCAGGCGTGCGCCCTGGACCCGATGCTGGACGATTCGTGGCCCTGGCGCCCAAATCCCCCAAATCCCCCCAAATCCCCCCAAATCCCCCCAAATCCCCCCAAATCCCCCCAAATCCCCCCATAACCCCATTCTGAGACCCCAAATCACCCCATAACCCCCCCAAATCCCCCAAATCCCCTAAACCCTCTTTATTTTGTATTTTCCCCCAGGCGTGCGCCCTGGACCCGATGCTGACGATTCGGTGGCCCTGGCACCCCAAATCCCCCAAATCCTCCCAAATCCCCCAAATCCCCCCAAATCCCCTCCCCGACAATCTAGTACCCCAAATCCCCCCCAAATCCCCCCAAATTTCTCTTTTTCCCCCAGGCGTGCACCCTGGACCCGATGCTGGACGATTCGGTGGCCCTGGCACCCCAAATCCCCCAAATCCCCCAAATCTCCCCAAATCCCCCCATAACCCCATTCTGAGACCTCAACCCCTCAAAACGCCCCCTAACCCCCTTTTTTTGTATTTTTGCCCCCAGGCGTGCGCCCTGGACCCGATGCTGGACGATTCGGTGGCCCTGGCACTCTAAATCCCCCTCAAATCCCCTCAAATCCCCCAAATCTCCACCAAATCCCTCTAAATCCTCCAAATCCTCCCATAACCTCCAAATCCCTCAAAACCCCTCTAAGCCCCCCAAATTTCTCTTTTTCCCCCCCCAGGCGTGCGCCCTGGACCCGATGCTGGACGATTCGGTGGCCCTGGCCCGCCGGCTGCGGGGGCTGGGCCGGCCCGTGACGCTCCGGGTGGTCTCGGGGGTCCCTCACGGCTTCCTGAGCCTCGCCCCCTGAGCCCCGAGTGCCGCCGGGCCGGGGGTCTCTGCGCCCGCCTGCTCAGGAGGTGCTGAAAGCCGAGACCCCGGCCTGGGACCCCTCAGCCCCGAACCCCCTGAGCCTGCTGAGCCCCTGCTGGTGGGCGGGGGTGGGCGGGGTCCTGCAGGAGAGCTTGAGGGGCTCTGGGGAAGGTTGGAGTGCCGGGGAGGGGTTCGGGTGTTGGGGAGGGGTTTGGGGGCTGGGGGTCCAGGAGGGAGAGTTTGGTGGCCAGGAGGAGAGCTTGGTGGCCAGGAGGGAGAGTTTGGGGGTCTGGGGGTCTGGGGGCGTCAGGAGGGAGAGTTTGGTGGCCAGGAGGGAAAGTTTGGGGGTCTGGGGGTCTGGGGTCCCCAGGAGGGAGAGTTTGATCCCGGGGACTCCAGGAGGGAAAGTTTGGGGGTTTGGGGGCTCTGGGGGTCCCAAGGAGGGAGAGTTTGGTGGCCAGGAGGGAGAGTTTGGTCTCGGGGGGCTCCAGGAGGGAGAGTTTGGGGGTTTGGGGGTCTGGGGTCTCCAGGAGGGAGAGTTTGATCTCGGGGGCTCCAGGAGGGAGAGTTTGGGGGTCTGGGGTCTCCAGGAGGGGAGAGTTTGATCCCGGGGGCATCGGGAGAGAGAATTTGGGGGCCTGGGGGTCCAGGAGGAGAGTTTGATCTCGGGGGGCTCCAGGAGGGAGAGTTTGGGGGGTTTGGGGGTCTGGGGTCTCCAGAAGGGAAAGTTTGGGGGTTTGGGGGCTTTTGGGGTCTCCAGGAGGGAGAGTTCGATCTCGGGGTCCCAGGGTTGGGGGTCTGGGTTTGGGGTCTCCAGGAGGAGAGTTTGGGGTCCTGGGTTGGGGGTCCCAAGGAGGGACAGTTTGAGCCCTGGGGGTCCAGGAGAGCGGGGGGTCCTGGGGGCGACCCCCGAGGTGGGGAGGGGGGACCCCAAATTTGGGGGATTTGGGGGGCAGCGAGACCCCCAATTTGGGGGGTAGTGGGACCCCCGATTTGGGAGGGGTGGGGGGCTCCAGGACCCCCGATTTGGGGGGCGAGACCCCCAGTGAGGAGGGAACTGAGACCCCCAAATTGGGGGGGTTGGGGGGTCCCGGGACCCCAAATTTGGGGGGTACTGAGACCCCCGGGATGGGAGGAATTGGGACCCCCAATTTGGGGGGTTTGGGGGGTCCCGGGACCCCAAATTTGGGGGGTGGGAAGACCCCAAATTTGGGGGGTTTAAGGGACACCGAGACCCCCAAATTGGGGGGTTTGGGGAGTCCCAGGACCCCAAATTTGGGGGGTACTGAGACCCCCAGGATGGGAGGAACCGAGACCCCCAATTTGGGGGGTCGGGGGGGCACCGAGACCTCCGATTTGGGGGGCACCGGGACCCCCAATGTGGGGGATTTGGGGGCTCCCAGGACCCCCAATTTGGGGGGCACCGGGACCCCCGGGATGAGGGGTTTGGGGGGCACCGGGACCCCCAGTGTGGGGGGAATTGAGACCCCCAATTTGGGGGGTTTGGGTGGTCCCAGGACCCCCAATTTGGGGGGAGCCACGACCCCCAATTTGGGGGGTTTGGGTGGTCCCAGGACCCCCAATTTGGGGGGTTCGGGTGGTCCCAGGACCCCCAATTTGGGGGGGTCGGAGTCTCCCGGGACCCCCAATTTAACTCCCTCCCCACTCCCCCGTGCTGCGCGACCTCCACGCGGGGGCCCCTCCCTCCCCTCCCCCCACCTCCCCTCCGCGACCCCTCCCCACGGGGAGCCCCCACGCCGGCCCAGCGACCCTGCGGTGAGGTGGGGCCGTGAGACCCCCAAATCTTAACACCCTCCCCTTCGTTGTAAACCCTCCCCCCCAATTTTGGGGGACTCCCAAAGGGGAAATAAAGATCACGACCCTCCCCCACCCCCAACTTTGAGCTCTGGATGCGCCGTGGGGAATTTTGGGGGAATTTTGGGGGTCGTGGGAGGGGAGGAGACGCCTGGAGCCCCCCAAAATATTTGGGGTTGGCCCCAAATTTGGGGGTTTTGCCCTCAAAAACCACTCTGGGAAAGGGGGAGGGTGGGAAAATGTTTATTGGGGGCACAAATTTTAGGGGGAGGGGGTGGGAGGGACTCCCAAAATAAATACGGGTTTAAGGAGTGGGGAGGGAAACCCCCTAAAATAGGGAGACCCCCAAAAAAATTGGAGTGTTGAGTGAAAGGGGAGGGAATATTGGGGTGACCTTCCCAAAAATTGGGGGTCTACCCCAAAATTTGAGGTTCCCAGAGACCCAAAATTCCCCAAAATCCCCCTCCCCACAAAAATTTGGGGTTCTGGAGCCCCAAAAATCCCCCCCAAATCGTGTCCTACCCCCAAAATCGTTTCCAACCCCCTAAAATCGTGCCCTACCCCCTAAAATCGCATCCCACCCCTCCAAATCCCCCCAAACCGAGTCCAACCTCCCAAATCTCTCCCAGATCCCCCAAAATCGTGTCCTACTCCCCAAAATCGTCTCCCACTCCCCAAAATCGCGTCCCACCCTCTAAATCCCCCCAAAATCGCATCCCAGCCCCCCAAAATCAGAGTCCCACCCCACAAATCGTGTCCTACTCCCCAAAATCGTGTCCTACCCCCCAAATCTTCTCTCCCATCACCCCAAAACCCCCAAAATCGTGTCCTACTCCCCAAATGCCCCCAAAATCGCGTCCCATCCCCCAAATCTCTCCCAGACCCCCAAATCCCCCCAAGTCGTCTCCCACTCCCCCAAAATCGTGTCCTACCCCCCAAAATCGCATCCCACCCCCCCAAATCCCCCCAAATCGTGTCCCACCCTCCAAAATCGTCTCCTACTCCCCCAAATCCCCCAAAACTGAGTCCAACCCCCAAATCTCCCCAGACTCCCCAAATCGTGGTCCTACTCTCAAAAATCGTCTCCTACCCCCCAAACCCCCCCAAATCGTCTCCCACCCTCCCAAATCGTGTCCCACCCCCCCAAATTTTCTCTCCTGACCCCCAAATTTTCTCTCCTGACCCCAAATCCCCTCAAATCGTGTCCCACCCCCCAAATCTCTCCCAGACCCCCCAAATCCCCCAAAATCGCCTCCCACTCCCCCAAAATCGTGTCCTACCCCCCAAATCTCTCCCAGATCCCCCCAAATCCCCCAAAATCGCCTCCCACCCCCATAATCGCATCCCACCCCCAAATTCGTCTCCTACCCCCCAAATCCCCCCAAAATCGTGTCCTACCCCCGAAGTCGCATCCCACCACCCCAAATTCCCCCCAAATCGTGTCCCACCTCCCCAAATCTTCTCTCCCATCACCCCAAAACCCCCAAAATCGTGTCCTACCCCCAAAATCGTCTCCCACCCCCAAATCTCTCCCAGATCCCCCCAAAATCGCCTCCCACCCCCCCAAAATCGCATCCCACCCCCCAAATCCCCCAAATCGTGTCCTATCCCCCAAATCTCTCCCAGATCCCCAAATCCCCCAAAATCGCCTCCCACCCCCAAATCTCTCCCAGACCCCCCAAATCCCCCAAAATCGCCTCCCACTCCCCAAAATCGTGTCCTACCTCCCAAATCTCTCCCAGATCCCCCCAAATCCCCAAAATCGTCTCCCCACTACCCCAAAATCACGTCCCACTCCCCAAAATCGCATCCCACCCCCAAAATCGCATCCCACTCCCCAAATCGTGTCCTACCCCCTAAAATCTCTCCCAGATCCCCCCAAATCCCCCAAAATCGTCTCCTCACTACCCCAAAATCACGTCCCACTCCCCAAAATCGCATCCCACCCCCCAAATCCCCCCAAAATCGTCTCCCACTCCCCAAAATCGCGTCCCACCCCACCTAAAATCGTATCCCACCTCCCCAAATCCCCTAAAATCGTCTCCCACCGCCCCAAATCTCTCCCAGACCCCCAAATCCCCAAAATCGTCTCCTACTCCCCCAAATCCCCTCAAGATCGTCTCCTACTCCCCCAAATCTCTCCCAAATCCCCAAAATCGTCTCCCACTCCTCCAATCGTGTCCCTACCCCCAAATCCCTCCAAAACTGAGTCCCACCTCCCCAAAATCGTCTCCCACCTCCCAAAAATCGCCTCCCACCGCCCCAAAATCGCCTCCCACCCCCCAAATCCCCCAAAATCGTCTCCTACTCCCCAAAATTGTGTCCAACCCCCCCACTCCCCAGACCCCCTAAATCGTCTCCCACCTCCCCAAATCTCTCCCAGACCCCCAAATTCTCTCTCCTGACCCCCAAATCACCTCCCACCCCCTCAAATCCCCCCAAAATCGTGTCCCACCTCTCCAAATCCCTCCCAGACCCCCCAAAATCGCGTCCTACCCTCTAAAATCTGCATCCCACCCCCCCAAATCTCTCCCAGATCCCCCCAAATCGTCTCCTACCCCCCCAAGTCCCCCCAAATCGTCTCCTACCCCCTAAATCGTGTCTCTACCCCCCAAATCTCTCCCAGACCCCTCAAATCCCCCTCAAAATCGTCTCCCCACCTCCTGAAAATCGCATCCCACTCCCCAAATCCCCCAAATCGTGGTCCAACCCCCCCAAATCTCTCCCAGATCCTTCCTAAATCCCCCCTAAAACTGAGTCCAACTCCCCCAAATCGCCTCTCCTACTCCCTAAAATCGTGTCCCACCCCCAAAAATCGTGTCCTACCCCCAAAATCGTGTCCTAGCCCCCCAAATCTTCTTTCCCACTCTCAAATCCCCCCAAATCGTAACCCACCCCCTAAAATATCTGCCCTAGCTCCCCCAAAATGCATCCCACTTCTCAGCGCCCCCTAAAATCGTATCCCACTCCTCTAAATCCCCCAAATCGTATCCCACCCCCCTAAATCTCCCCAGACCCCCAAATTTTCTTCCTGACCCTCAAATCCTCTCTCAAACCCCCAAAAATCTCTACAGCGCCATCGAGGTGAGCTCCTCCCAACCCCCCTTCCTCGCTGGGTGCCTCGATTCCTCTGGGCCCTCAACCCCGCCCCCCCGCCCCCACCCGTGCAGCCCCTGCCTGAGGGTGACCAAGGCCGAGGCCAGGGCGGCTCGGGGTCCCCCGGGACCTCCCGGCAGCTGCAGGAGCAGCGTGGCTACCGCGGCCACCCTGTCCTCGGTGGGCTCCAGTCACCGGCCCTGCTGCCCGGGGGAGGGGCAATTTGGGGTCCGAGCTCCTCCGAGACCCCCAGAGCGAGGTTTGGGGGAGGGGGGTCAGAGGGTCAGCGGCCAGGTGGTGGGGGGGAGGGGGGAGGGAGGAGGGGGTGGGGGAGGGGCGGGGTGGGGGCGGGAGGGGAAAAGGGGGCGTGGGGGCCTGGGGTGGGGCTGGGGGTCCAGGGGTGATTTTGGGTGGTCAAGAGGGGGTCCTGGGGTGTTTTTGGGGTCCCTGGGGTGGGGCTGGGTGGTCCAGGAAGGTGGTTTTGGGGTCCCTGGAGTGTTTTGGGGGTCCAGGGTGGTTTGAGGGCCAAGAGGGGTTTTGGTGGTCCGGGAAGGTGCTTTTGGGGGTCCTTGGGGTGATTTTTGGGGTCCCTGGGGTGGGTCTGGTAGGGTCCCGGGGTGTTTTTGGGTGGCCAAGAGGGGGTTTTGGGTGGCCAGATGGAGATTTTGGGGGTCCAGGGGTGACTTTTGGGGGTCCCTGGGGTGGGTTTTGGGTCCAAGAGGGGATTTTGGGGTCCAGGGGTGTTTTTGGGTGACCAAGAGGGGGTCCTGGGGTCCCTGGGGTGGGTTTGGGTGTCCAGGGGTATTTTTGGGGGTCCCTGGGGTGGGTTTGGGTGGCCAAGAGGGGATTTTGGGGGTCCAGGGGTTGTTTTTGGGTGACCAAGAGGGGGTCCTGGGGGTCCCTGGGGTGGGTTTGGGTGTCCAGGGGGTATTTTTGGGGGTCCCTGGGGTGGGTTTGGGTGGCCAAGAGGGGATTTTGGGGTCCCTGGGGTGGGTTTGAGGGTCCAGGGGTGACTTTTGGGGGTCCAGGAGGGGGTCCTGGGAGTCCCTGGAGTGAATTTGGGGGTCCAGATGGACATTTTGGGGGTCAAGGTGGATATTTTGGGGGTCCAGGGGTGACTTTTGGGGGTCCAGGGGGTGAATTTGGGGGTCCTGGTGGCCATGGGGTCTCCTGAGGTCCAGGGGTTCTTGGGGCCCTCCACGGGGACATTTTGGTTCTCCAGGTGCACATTTTGGGTCTCCAAGTGCAAATTTTGGGTCTCCACCACCTCTTCCACCTCCGCCTTGCAGTTGGCCAACCGTTGACTTGGCCAACCCTGGTTGCCCAACCTGCCCTTCTGGTGGCCCAGGGAGGTCTCCTGGTGGCCCAGGGGGGTCTCCTGGTGGCCCAGGGGGTTCTTGGGACCCTCCACAAGCACATTTGGGGTCTCCACCACCTCTTCCCCCTCCGCCTTCCTGTTGGCCAACCGTTGACTTGGCCAACCCTGGTTGCCCAACCGGCCCTTCTGGTGGCCCAGGGAGATCTTTGGACCCTCCAGGTGTGGATTTGGACCCTCCATGAGCACATTTTGGGTCTCCAGGTGCAAATTTTGGGTCTCCAGGTGCACATTTTGGCTCTCTTCCCCCTCGGCCTTCCTGTTGGCCAACCGTTGACTCGGCCAACCCTGGTTGCCCAAGGGGCCCTTCTGGTGGCCCAGGGGGTTCTTGGGACCTTCCACGAGCACATTTTGGGTCTCCAAGTGCACATTTTGGGTCTCCAAGTGCACATTTTGGGTCTCCAGGTGCACATTTTGGCTCTCTTCCCCCTCCACCTTGCAGTTGGCCAACCGTTGACTTGGCCAACCCTGGTTGCCCAACTGGCCCTTCTGGTGGCCCAGGGAGTTCTTCGAGCACATTTTGGGTTCCACGAGCACATTTTGGGTCTCCAAGTGCACATTTTGGGTCTCCAAGTGCAAATTTTGAGTCTCCAACTGCTCTTCAGTCTCCAACTTCCTGTTGGCCAACCGTTGACTTGGCCAACCTTGGTTGCCCAACTGGCCCTTCTGGTGGCCCAGGGAGTTCTTCGAGCACATTTTGGGTCTCCAGGTGCAGATTTTGGGTCTCCAAGTGCACATTTTGGGTCTCCAGGTGCACATTTTGGGTCTCTTCCCCCTCCACCTTCCTGTTGGCCAACCGTTGACTTGGCCAACCCTGGTTGCCCAAGGGGCCCTTCTGGTGGCCCAGGGGGTTCTTAGGACCTTCCACAAGAACATTTTGGGTCTCCAAGTGCACATTTTGGGTCTCCAAGTGCAAATTTTGGGTCTCCAGTTGCTCTTCAGTCTCCAACTTGCGGTTGGCCAACCGTTGACTTGGCCAACCCTGGTTGCCCAACTGGCCCTTCTGGTGGCCCAGGGGGTTCTTAGGACCTTCCACGAGCACATTTTGGGTCTCCAGGTGCAGATTTTGGGTCTCCAAGTGGAGATTTTGGGTCTCCAAGCGTTGACTTTGGGGGTCCATCAGTTCTTCCACCTCCGCCTTGCGGTTGGCCAACCGTTGACTTGGCCAACCCTGGTTGCCCAACCTGCCCTTCTGGTGGCCCAGGGGGGTCTCCTGGTGGCCCAGGGGGGTCTCCTGGTGGCCCAGGGAGTTCTTTGGACCCTCCACGAGCACATTTTGGGTCTCCAGGTGCAGATTTTGGGTCTCCAAGTGCAAACTTTGGGTCTCCACCACCTCTTCCCCCTCCACCTTGCAGTTGGCCAACCGTTGGCTCGCCCAACCCCGGTAGCCCCGGGGCGCCCTCCGGTAGCCCGGGCGCGTCTCGAAGCAGACGGTGACCCTGGCGAAGGGCCGGGCCGCCATCTTGGACATCTCCTGGCGGTGCCGGCGCCGCTCGTGCCGCGCGTCCAGGCCCTGCTTGGCCTTCCAGAGGAGGACGCAGAGGGCGAGGAAGAGGAAGAAGCAGGAGAAGAAGACGGAGAAGAAGACGAAGAGGTCGATGTGGGCCTGGTCCTGGCGGAAGAAGAGGAGCCCCTGGGAGGGTTCGGGACCCCCCAGGACCAGCAGGTAGAAGCGGGTGGACTTGAGGGGGTGGCGGTTGTGGGGGTAGGTGAGGACCAGGCGGTCCCGGACCCCCCGGACCACCAGGGCGGGCACGGGGTCGGCCACGGTCAGGTAGGTGACCAGCCCGGCCCCGGCGCGCTCCTCGCGAAGCACGGGGGCTGGGGCGGGAGGGGTCTGAGGGGGGGTCCCAAGGGGTGTCGGGGTCTTTGGGGTCGCCAGTGTGGCCAGTATGGCCAGTATGACCAGTATGGCCAGTATGGCCATTGAGATGGGTGTTGGTGTCTTCAGGGTCACCAGTATGACCAGTATGACCAGTACGGTCACTGGGAGAGGTGTTGGAGTCTTCAAGGTCACCAGTATGACCAGTATGGCCAGTATGGCCATTGAGATGGGTGTTGGTGTCTTCAAGGTCACCAGTATGGCCAGTATGACCAGTATGACCAGTATGGACGCTGAGAGCGGTGTTGGCGTCTTCAGGAGCTCCAGGAACACCAGTATGGCCAGTATGGCCAGTATGGTCACTGGGAGAGGTGTTGGGGTCTTCAAGGTCACCAGTATGACCAGTATGGCCAGTTTGGCCAGTATGGTCACTGGGAGAGGTGTTGGAGTCTTCAGGGTCACCAGTATGACCAGTATGACCAGTATGGCCACTGGGATGGGTGTTGGAGTCTTCAGGAGCTCCAGGGCCACCAGTAGACCAGTATGACCAGTATGGCCACTGGGACCAGTGTTGGCGTCTTCAGGTCCCCCAGTAACACCAGTATGACCAGTGACACCAGTAGGACCAGCATCAGCACCTCCAGGTCCACCAGTAACACCAGTATGACCAGTGGGGTGACTGGGAGAGGGGTTGGGGGCTCCAGGGCCACCAGTAGGACCAGTGCCACCAGCACCAGTTCCTCCAGTCCCGAGGGTGTCACCTCCACCAAAACCAGTTCCTCCAGTCCCACCACCCCCAGAACCAGTCCCAGAGGTGCCACCACCAGTTCCTCCAGTCCCAGAACCAGTCACACCACTCTCAAAGGTCCTACCACCAGTCCCTCCAGTCCCTCCAGTCCCAAACCTGTTCCCTCCAGTCCCACCACTCCCTCCAGTCCCAGAACCAGTTCCACCAGTCCCTCCAGTCCCAGAACCAGTTCCTCCAGTCCCACCAGTCCCAAAGCTGTTCCCCCCAGTCCCACCAGTCCCTCCAGCCCCAAAACCAGTGCCCCCAGTCCCACCAGTCCTCCAGCCCCAACCAGTCCCACCCAGTTGCTCCCAGCCCCAGAACCAGTCCCACCAGTTCCTCCAGTCCCACCACCCCCAGAACCAGTTCCTCCAGTCCCAGAACCAGTTCCTCCACTCCCACTGGTCCCAGAGGTTCCTCCACCCCCAGAACCAGTTCCTCCAGTTCCTCCAGGTCCCACACACCAGTCCCTCCAGTCCCCCACCCCCAGGACCCAGTTCCCCCAGCCCCAGAACCAGTTCCTCCAGTCCCAGAACCAGTCCCAGAACCAGTTCCTCCAGTCCCACTCACCCCCAGTCCCCCCAGCCCCAAACCAGTCCCCCCAGCTCCCAAAACCAGTTCTCCAGTCCCAGTCCACCCACCAGTTCCTCCAGTCGCTACCACCACTTCCTCCAGTCCCAGAACCAGTTCCTCCAGTCCCACCAGTCCCCCCACCCCCAAAACCAGTGCCCCCATTGCCCCCAGCCCCAGAACCAGTTCCTCCAGTTCCTCCACTTCTTCCAGTCCCAAAACCAGTGCCCCCAGTGCCCCCACCCCAGAACCAGTCCTCCAGTCCCCCACCCCCAGAACCAGTCCCCAGCCCCAAAACCAGTTCCACCAGTTCCTCCAGTCGCACCACCACTTCCTCCAGTCCCACCAGTCCCCCCACCCCAAAAACCAGTGCCCCCAGCGCCCCCAGCTGCCCCAGCCCCCGCACCCTGACGAGGTGCCGCCCCGTGCGGGGCTCGACGTCGACGGCGAAGGTGTCGTAGGCGGTGGCCACGTAGAGGTCGACGGCGCCGAAGGTGACGTCCAGCGTCACCCGGATGTCCACGTTGGTGAACTTGGGCTGGACGGCGAAGGGCACGGCGCGGCCGGGGGGCAGCGGGCGCCGCTGGGGCGGGGGGAAGCACTGGGACTGGGACTGGGGGTCCAGGCAGTACTCCTGCTCCACGGCCAGCAGCCGGTAGCACTGCTGGCCACCAACAGGGTGGCCCTGGAAGGAGTCGCGGCACTTGGAGCACTGGGGGGACATCAAAAGTGGCATTGGAATGGTCAACGGGGTCAACGGGGTCATTGGGATGGTCAACGGGGTCAACGGGGTCATTGGGATGGCCATTGAGGTCATGGGGATGGTCAACAGGGTCAACAGGGTCATTGGGATGGTCAACGGGGTCAACGGGGTCATTGGGATGGTCATTGGGTCATTGGGGTCACTGGGATGGTCATTGAGGTCATTGGGGTCATTGGGATGGTCATTGAGGTCACTGGGATGGTCATTGGGGTCACTGGGATGGTCATTGAGGTCATTGGGGTCATTGGGATGGCCAACAGGGTCAACTGAGCTCATTGGGGTCATTGGGATGGTCATTGAAGTCATTGGGGTCACTGGGAGGGTCATTGAGGTCATTGTGGTCACTGGTATGGTCATTGAGGCCCCTGTGGTCACTGAGAGGGTCATTGAGGTCATTGGGGTCACTGGGATGGTCATTGAGGTCCCTGGGGTCACTGGGAGGGTCCCTGGGGGGACACAGCCCTGGACTGGGACTGGGGGTCCAGGCAGTACTCCTGCTCCACGGCCAGCAGCCGGTAGCACTGCTGGCCACCAACAGGGTGGCCCTGGAAGGAGTCGCGGCACTTGGAGCACTGGGGGGACACCAAAAGTGATGTCAGAAGGGTCAATGGGGTCATTGGGATCATTGGGGTCATTGGGATGGTCAACGGGGTCATTGGGATGGTCAACGGGGTCAACGGGGTCATTGGGATGGCCATTGAGGTCATGGGGATGGTCAACAGGGTCAACAGGGTCATTGGGATGGTCAACGGAGTCATTGAGATGGTCATTGAGGTCATTGGGTCATTGGGGTCACTGGGATGGTCATTGAGGTCATTGGGTCACTGGGATGGTCATTGGGTCACTGGGATGGTCATTGAGGTCACTGGGGTCACTGGGGTCATTGAGATGGTCATTGAGGTCATTGGGATGGTCATTGAGGTCACTGGGGTCATTGGGTCACTGGGATGGTCAATAGGCTCATTGGGATGGTCATTGAGGTCATTGGGGTCATTGGGATGGTCATTGAGGTCATTGGGGTCACTGGGGTCATTGGGATGGTCATTGAGATCATTGAGGTCATTGGGGTCATTGGGATGGTCATTGGGTCACTGGGATGGTCATTGAGGTCAACGGGGTCATTGGGATGGTCATTGGGTCACTGGGATGGTCATTGTGGTCATTGGGGTCATTGGGATGGTCATTGAGGTCATTGGGGTCACTGGGATGGTCACTGAGGTCATTGGGGTCACTGGGATGGTCATTGGGTCACTGGGGTCATTGGGATGGTCATTGGGGTCATTGGGATGGTCATTGAGGTCATTGGGGTCATTGGGATGGTCATTGAGGTCATTGGGGTCATTGGGATGGTCATTGGGGTCATTGGGATGGTCATTGGGGTCAACGGGGTCATTGGGATGGTCATTGGGGTCATTGGGGTCACTGGGATGGTCATTGAAGTCATTGGGGTCACTGGGATGGTCATTGAGGTCATTGGGGTCATTGGAATGGTCAACGGGGTCAACGGGATCATTGGGATGGTCATTGAGGTCATTGGGTCACTGGGATGGTCATTGAGGTCATTGGGGTCATTGGGATGGTCCCTGAGCTCATTGGGGTCATTGGGATGGTCATTGGGGTCATTGGGATGGTCATTGAGGTCATTGGGGTCATTGGGATGGTCATTGAGGTCACTGGGATGGTCATTGGGTCATTGGGATGGTCATTGAGGTCATTGGGGTCATTGGGATGGTCATTGGGGTCATTGGGATGGTCATTGGGTCACTGGGATGGTCATTGGGGTCATTGGGGTCATTGGGATGGTCATTGTGGTCATTGGGGTCATTGGGATGGTCATTGGGTCATTGGGATGGTCATTGGGGTCATTGGGGTCATTGGGGTCATTGGGATGGTCATCGGGGTCATTGGAGTCATTGGGATGGTCATTGAGGTCATTGGGTCATTGGGGTGGTCATTGAGGTCATTGGGGTCATTGGGATGGTCATTGAGGTCATTGGGTCATTGGGATGGTCATTGAGGTCATTGTGGTCATTGGGGTCATTGGGGTCATTGGGGTCATTGGGGTCATTGGGATGGTCATTGGGGTCATTGGGGTCATTGGGGTCATTGGGATGGTCATTGGGGTCATTGGGATGGTCATTGAGGTCATTGGGGTCATTGGGATGGTCATTGAGGTCACTGGGTCATTGGGATGGTCATTGAGGTCATTGGGGTCACTGGGGTCATTGGGATGGTCATTGGGGTCACTGGGATGATCATTGAGGTCATTGGGTCACTGGGATGGTCACTGAGGTCATTGGGTCATTGGGATGGTCATTGGGGTCATTGGGGTCATTGGGATGGTCACTGGGGTCATTGTGGTCACTGGGATGGTCATTGGGGTCATTGGGGTCATTGGGATGGTCACTGAGGTCATTGGGATGGTCATTGGGGTCATTGGGGTCATTGGGATGGTCATTGGGGTCATTGGGGTCACTGGGATGGTCATTGGGGTCATTGGGAGGGTCATTGAGGTCATTGGGTCACTGGGATGGTCATTGGGGTCATTGAGGTCACTGGGATGGTCATTGGGGTCACTATTGGTGGTGGGGAGGGGTCCCCATCGCGTCCCCAGGGGTGTCACCTCTGCCCAGGTGTCCCCAGGTGTGCCCCAAATGTCCCCAGGGGTGTTACCTGTGCCCAGGTGTGCCCAATGTCCCCAACAGTGTCTTACCTGTCCTCCCAGGTGTCTCACCTGTCCCCAGGTGTCCCCAATGTTCCCCCAGGTGTGTCACCTGTGCCCAGGTGTCCCCAGGGGTGTCCCCAATGTTCCCCCAGGTGTGTCACCTGTGTCCAGGTGTCCCCAGGTGTCCCCAATGTCCCCAGGGGTGTTACCTGTGCCCAGGTGTGCCCAATGTCCCCAACAGTGTCTTACCTGTCCTCCCAGGTGTCTCACCTGTCCCACCTGTCCCCAAGGTCCACCCAGGTGTCCCCCATGTCCCCAGGGGTGTCACCTGTCCCCAGGTGTCTCACCTGTCCCCAATGTCCCCAACAGGGTCCCACCTGTCCCCCCAGGAGTGTCACCTGTCCCCAATGGCCCCCCTAGGTGTCCCCAATGTCCCCAGGAGTGTCACCTGTGCCCAGGTGTCCCCAGGTGTCCCCAATGTCCCCAACAGTGTCTCACCTGTCCCACCTGCCCCCGATGTCCCCCCAAGTGTCCCCAGGGGTGTCACCTGTCCCCAGATGTGTTACCTCTGCCCAGGTGTGTTACCTGTGCCCAGGTGTGCCCAGGTGAGTTACCTGTGCCCAGGTGAGTTACCTGGTGGCGGTGGCAGTGCCGTCTCTCGGGGCAGGGGGCGCTCTCGGTGTTGTTCTGGCACGGACAGCCCCCAATGCCCCCAATGCCCCCCCAGGTGTGTTACCTGTGCCCAGGTGTGCCCAGGTGAGTTACCTGTGCCCAGGTGAGTTACCTGGTGGCGGTGGCAGTGCCGTCTCTCGGGGCAGGGCGCTCTTGGTGTTGTTCTGGCATGGACAGCCCTGCCCCCAATGCCCCCCCAGGTGTGCCCAATGTGCCCAGGTGTGCCCAGGTGTGTTACCTGTGCCCAGGTGAGTTACCTGGTGGCGGTGGCAGTGCCGTCTCTCGGGCAGGGCGCTCTCGGTGTTGTTCTGGCACGGACAGCCCCTCCCCCAATGCCCCCCCAGGTGTGTTACCTGTGCCCAGGTGTGCCCAGGTGTGCCCAGGTGTGCCCAGGTGAGTTACCTGGTGGCGGTGGCAGTGCCGTCTCTCGGGGCAGGGGGCGCTCTCGGTGTTGTTCTGGCACGGACAGCCCCCAATGCCCCCAATGCCCCCCCAGGTGTGTTACCTGTGCCCAGGTGTGCCCAGGTGAGTTACCTGTGCCCAGGTGAGTTACCTGGTGGCGGTGGCAGTGCCGTCTCTCGGGCAGGGCGCCTCGGTGTTGTTCTGGCACGGACAGCCCCAATGCCCCCAGGTGTGCCCAGGTGAGTACCGTGCCCAGTGTTACCTGCGGTGCAGGCCGTCTCTCGGCAGGGCCCGGTGTTGTCTGGCACGGATAGCCCCATGCCAATCCCAGGTGTTACCTGCCCAGGTGCCCAGGTGAGTTACCTGGTGGCGGTGGCAGTGCCGTCTCTCGGGGCAGGGGGCTCTCGGTGTTGTTCTGGCACGGACAGCCCCAATGCCCCAATGCCCCAATGCCCCCAGGTGTGTTACCTGTGCCCAGGTGTGCCCAGGTGTGTTACCTGTGCCCAGGTGAGTTACCTGGTGGCGGTGGCAGTGCCGTCTCTCGGGCAGGGGGCGCCTCGGTGTTGTTCTGGCACGGACAGCCCCGCCCAATGCCCCCAATGTTCCCCCCAGGTGTGCCCAGGTGTGCCCAGGTTACCTGTGCCCAGGTGAGTTACCTGGTGGCGGTGGCAGTGCCGTCTCTCGGGGCAGGGGGCGCTCTCGGTGTTGTTCTGGCACGGACAGCCCCTCCCCCAATGCCCCCCCAGGTGTGTTACCTGTGCCCAGGTGTGCCCAGGTGAGTTACCTGTGCCCAGGTGAGTTACCTGGTGGCGGTGGCAGTGCCGTCTCTCGGGGCAGGGGGCGCTCTCGGTGTTGTCCTGGCAGGGACAGCCCCTCCCCCAATGTGCCCCCAATGCCCCCCCAGGTGTGTTACCTGTGCCCAGGTGTGCCCAGGTGTGTTACCTGTGCCCAGGTGAGTTACCTGGTGGCGGTGGCAGTGCCGTCTCTCGGGGCAGGGGGCGCTCTCGGTGTTGTTCTGGCACGGACAGCCCCCAATGCCCCCAATGCCCCCCCAGGTGTGTTACCTGTGCCCAGGTGTGCCCAGGTGAGTTACCTGTGCCCAGGTGAGTTACCTGGTGGCGGTGGCAGTGCCGTCTCTCGGGGCAGGGGGCGCTCTCGGTGTTGTTCTGGCACGGACAGCCCGTCCCGTCCAGCTCGTTGCAGGTGTCGGCGTGGCCGTTGCACTGGCACCTGCGGATGGGGGGGCAGGTGACACACCTGGGGGACAGGTGACGCACCTGGGGGCAGGTGACACACCTGGGGGACAGGTGACACACCGGGGACAGGTGACACACCTGGGGGGCAGGTGGCACACCTGGGGGGCAGGTGGCACACCTGGGGACAGGTGGCACACCTGGGGACAGGTGGCACATTTGGGGGCAGGTGGCACACCTGGGGGGCAGGTGGCACACCTGGGGACAGGTGACACACCTGGGGGACAGGTGGCACACCTGGGAGCAGGTGGCACACCTGGGGGACAGGTGGCACACCTGGGGACAGGTGACACACCTGGGGGCAGGTGGCACATCTGGGGGACAGGTGGCACACCTGGGGGACAGGGGATACACCTGGGGGGAACCAGTTGGGACAGGTGGCACACCTGGGGGCAGGGGACACACCTGGGGGGCAGGTGATACACCTGGGGGGACAGGTGACACACCTGGGGGGAGTAACTGGGACAGGTGACACAGCTGGGACAGGTGACACACCTGGGGGCAGGTGACACACCTGGGACAGGTGACACACCTGGGGACAGGTGACACACCTGGGGGGAACAGTTGGGACAGGTGGCACACCTGGGGGCAGGGGACACACCTGGGGACAGGTGACACAGCTGGGGGGACAACTGGGACAGGTGACACAAATGGGGACACACCTGACCCAGGTAACACTTGAGGTGCATGTGAGACACCTGGGACAGGTGACACAGCTGGGGGGACAACAGCTGGGACAGGTGACACAAACTGGGGAAAAACCTGGGACAGGTGACACACCTGGGACAGGTAACACACCTGGGACAGGTGACACATTTGGGGGCAGGTGACACACCTATGTGGACAGGTGAGTCCCAGGTGCCAACCACACCTGTCCCAGGGGGGTCTCACCTGGTGCAGATGCCACCGTGGCCTGGCAGGTGTCACACCTGTGCCCCCCTCCCAACCCCAGCCCTGTCCCTGTCCCAGGTGAGTCCCAGGTGCCAACCACACCTGTGCAGGTGTCACACCTGTCCCCCAGCCCTGTCCCTGTCCCAGGTGAGTCCCAGGTGCCAATCACACCTGTGCAGGTGTCACACCTGTCCCCCAGCCCTGTCCCTGTCCCAGGTGAGTCCCAGGTGCCAATCACACCTGTGCAGGTGTCACACCTGTCCTCCAGCCCTGTCCCTGTCCCAGGTGAGTCCCAGGTGCCAATCACACCTGTGCAGGTGTCACACCTGTCCCCCAGCCCTGTCCCTGCCCCAGGGGGTCAATCACACCTGTGCAGGTGTCACACCTGTCCCCCAGCCCTGTCCCTGTCCCAGGTGAGTCCCAGGTGCCATTGACACCTGTGCAGGTGTCACACCTGTCCCCCAGCCCTGTCCCTGTCCCAGGGGGTCAATCACACCTGTGCAGGTGTCACACCTGTCCCCCAGCCCTGTCCCTGTCCCAGGTGAGTCCCAGGTGCCAATCACACCTGTGCAGGTGTCTCACCTGTCCCCCAGCCCTGTCCCTGCCCCAGGGGGTCAATCACACCTGTGCAGGTGTCACACCTGTCCCCCAGCCCTGTCCCTGCCCCAGGTGAGTCCCAGGTGCCATTGACACCTGTGCAGGTGTCTCACCTGTCCCCCAGCCCTGTCCCTGCCCCAGGGGGTCAATCACACCTGTGCAGGTGTCACACCTGTCCCCCAGCCCTGTCCCTGTCCCAGGTGAGTCCCAGGTGCCAATCACACCTGTGCAGGTGTCTCACCTGTCCCCCAGCCCTGTCCCTGCCCCAGGGGGTCAATCACACCTGTGCCCAGGTGTCATCACCTGTCCCCAGGTCCTGTCACCTGCCCCAGGGTGTCTCACCTGTCCCAGGGGGTCTCACCTGTCCCCCAGCTGTGTCACCTGCCCCAGGTGTCAATCACACCTGTCGCAGGTGTCACACCTGTCCCCTAGCCCTGTCCCTGCCCCCAGGGGGTCAATCACACCTGCAGGTGTCACACCTGTCCCCAGCCGTGTCCCTGTCCCAGGTGAGTCCCAGGTGCCATTGACACCTGTGCAGGTGTCTCACCTGTCCCCCAGCCCTGTCCCTGCCCCAGGGGGGTCTCACCTGTCCCAGGGGGGTCTCACCTGTCCCCCAGCCCTGTCCCTGTCCCAGGGGGTCAATCACACCTGTGCAGGTGTCACACCTGTCCCCCAGCCCTGTCCCTGCCCCAGGGGGGTCTCACCTGCCCCAGGGGGGTCTCACCTGTCCCCCAGCCCTGTCCCTGTCCCAGGTGAGTCCCAGGTGCCATTGACACCTGTGCAGGTGTCACACCTGTCCCCCAGCCCTGTCCCTGTGCCAGGTGAGTCCCAGGTGCCAACCACACCTGTCCCCCAGCCCTGTCCCTGCCCCAGGGGGGTCCCAGGTGAGTCCCAGGTGCCAACCACACCTGTCCCTGCCCCAGGTCAGTCCCAGGTGCCAACCACACCTGTGCAGGTGTCACACCTGTCCTCCAGCCCTGTCCCTGCCCCAGGGGGGTCTCACCTGTCCCAGGGGGTCATTCACACCTGTGCAGGTGTCACACCTGTCCCCTAGCCCTGTCCCTGCCCCAGGGGGGTCTCACCTGTCCCCCAGCCCTGTCCCTGCCCCAGGGGGGTCTCACCTGTCCCAGGGGGGTCACACCTGTCCCAGGGGGGTCTCACCTGTCCCCCAGGCCTGTCCCTGTCCCAGGGGGGTCTCACCTGCCCCAGGGGGGTCTCACCTGTCCAGGGGTCTCACCTGGTGCAGGTGCCGTCCAGGAGGAAGAAGCCAGGCCAGCAGGTGTCACACCTGTCCCCCAGCCCTGTCCCTACCCCAGGGGGGTCTCACCTGTCCCAGGGGGGTCTCACCTGGTGCAGGTGCCGTCCAGGAGGAAGAAGCCAGGCCAGCAGGTGTCACACCTGTCCCCCAGCCCTGTCCCTGCCCCAGGGGGTCTCACCTGTCCCAGGGGGGTCTCACCTGGTGCAGGTGCCATCCAGGAGGAAGAAGCCAGGCCAGCAGGTGTCACACCTGTCCCCCAGCCCTGTCCCTGTCCCAGGGGGGTCTCACCTGCCCCAGGGGGGTCTCACCTGTCCCAGGGGGGTCTCACCTGTCCCAGGGGGTCATTCACACCTGTGCAGGTGTCACACCTGTCCCCCAGCCCTGTCCCTGCCCCAGGGGGGTCTCACCTGTCCCCCAGGCCTGTCCCTGCCCCAGGGGGGTCTCACCTGTGCAGGGGGGTCTCACCTGGTGCAGGTGCCATCCAGGAGGAAGAAGCCAGGCCGGCAGGTGTCACACCTGTCCCCCAACCCTGTCCCTGCCCCAGGGGGGTCTCACCTGTGCCAGGGGGGTCTCACCTGGTGCAGGTGCCGTCCAGGAGGAAGAAGCCAGGCCGGCAGGTGTCACACCTGTCCCCCAGGCCTGTTCCTGCCCCAGGGGGGTCTCACCTGCCCCAGGGGGGTCTCACCTGTCCCAGGGGGGTCTCACCTGGTGCAGGTGCCATCCAGGAGGAAGAAGCCGGGCCTGCAGGTGTCACACCTGTCCCCCAGCCCTGTCCCTGCCCCAGGGGGGTCTCACCTGTGCCAGGGGGGTCTCACCTGCCCCAGGGGGGTCTCACCTGTGCCAGGGGGGTCTCACTTGGTGCAGGTGCCGTCCAGGAGGAAGAAGCCGGGCCGGCAGGTGTCACACCTGTCCCCCAGGCCTGTCCCAGTCCCAGGTGAGTCCCAGGTGCCATTGACACCTGTGCAGGTGTCACACCTGTCCCCCAGCCCTGTCCCTGCCCCAGGGGGGTCTCACCTGTCCCAGGGGGGTCTCACCTGGTGCAGGTGCCATCCAGGAGGAAGAAGCCAGGCCTGCAGGTGTCACACCTGTCCCCCAGCCCTGTCCCTGCCCCAGGGGGGTCTCACCTGTCCCAGGGGGGTCTCACCTGTCCCAGGGGGGTCTCACCTGGTGCAGGTGCCGTCCAGGAGGAAGAAGCCGGGCCGGCAGGTGTCACACCTGTCCCCCAGCCCTGTCCCTGCCCCAGGGGGGTCTCACCTGTCCCAGGGGGGTCTCACCTGTCCCAGGGGGGTCTCACCTGGTGCAGGTGCCATCCAGGAGGAAGAAGCCAGGCCGGCAGGTGTCACACCTGTCCCCCAGGCCTGTCCCTGCCCCAGGGGGGTCTCACCTGTCCCAGGGGGGTCTCACCTGGTGCAGGTGCCATCGAGGAGGAAGAAGCCAGGCCGGCAGGTGTCACACCTGTCCCCCAGGCTGTTGTTCCCGCAGTTCACGCAGACGGCGTCGGCCTCGCTCGGCCCCTCCGTCACCCAGGTGTGGATCTGGAGGTGGGGGAGGGGACAGGTGAGGTGGGGACAGGTGTGTCCCCACCCCCCCCCTCCCCCTCCAAATGCAGGTGTGTTCCCCCATCCAGGTGTGTCCTCCCCATCCAGGTGTGTCCCATCCAGGTGTGTCCCCCTCAGGTCTTTTCCCCCTAAATCCAGGTGTGTGTCCCCCAAATCCAGGTGTGTCCTATCCAGGTGTGTCCCATCCAGGTGTGTCCCACCCAGGTGTCCCCCCATCCAGGTGTGTCCCCACCACCCAAATCCAGGTGTGTCCCCCCCCAAATCCAGGCGTGTTTCCCTCCAAATCCAGGTGTGTCCCATCCAGGTGTGTCCCCCAAATCCAGGTGTGTCCCCCCCAAATCCAGGTGTGTTTCCCCCAAATCTAGGTGTGTCCCCCCCTCCCAAATCCAGGTGTGTCCCCCCAAATCCAGGTGCCCCTCACCAGGTGTGTCCCCCACACCCCCAAATCCAGGTGCATCCCACCCAGGTGTGTCCCCCACCCCCAAGTCAGGTGTCCCCCAGGTGTGTCCCATCCAGGTGTGTCCCATCCAGGTGTGTGTCCCCCAAATCCAGGTGTGTCCCATCCAGGTGACCCCCACCCAGGTGTGTCCCCCAAAATCCAGGTGTGTCCCCCAAATCCAGGTGTGTCCCATCCAGGTGTGTCCCATCCAGGTGTCCCCCCACAAATCCAGGTGTGTCCCCTCCAAGTCCAGGTGTGTCCCCCCAAATCCAGGTGTGTCCCCATCACCCAATCCAGGTGTGTCCCATCCAGGTGTGTCCCTCCCCCAAGTCCAGGTGTGTCCCAGTCCCCAAATCCAGGTGTGTCCTCCCAAATCCAGGTGTGTCCCCAAATCCAGGTGTGTCCCCTCCAGGTGACCCCACCCAGGTATGTCCCCCCAAATCCAGATGTGTCCCCCTAAATCCAGGTGTGTCCCATCCAGGTGTGTCCCCCCAAATCCAGGTGTGTCCCATCCAGGTGTGTCCCCCAAATCTAGGTGTGTCCCCCAAATCCAGGTGTGTCCCCTCCCAAATCCAGGTGTTTCCCCCCTCCAGGTGTGCCCCCAAATCCAGGTGACCCCACCCAGGTGTCCCCCCAAATCCAGGTGTGCCCCCTCACCAGGTGCGGCTCCAGGGGTACCTCAGGAGTCCCTCTGGGCTCCCCATCCCCAGGTGTGTCCCATCCAGGTGTGTCCCACCCAGGTGTCCCCCATCCAGGTGTGTCCCCACCACCCAAATCCAGGTGTGTCCCCCAAATCCAGGCGTGTTTCCTCCAAATCCAGGTGTGTCCCATCCAGGTGTGTCCCCCAAATCCAGGTGTGTCCCCCAAATCCAGGTGTGTTTCCCAAATCTAGGTGTGTCCCCCCCTCCCAAATCCAGGTGTGTCCCATCCAGGTGTGTGCCCCACACCCCCAAATCCAGGTGTGTCCCATCCAGGTGTATCCCCCAAATCCAGGTGTGTCCCCCTCCCAAATCCAGGTGTTTCCCCCTCCCTCCAGGTGTGCCCCCAAATCCAGTTGTGTCCCATCCAGGTGTGTCCCCCAATCCAGGTGTGTCCCCCTCACCAGGTGCGGCTCAGGGGGTACCTCAGGGGTCCCTCCTGGCCTTCTCCAGGTCCCTCCGTGCCAGGCACACCTGGGCGTGGCCCCCGCAGAAGGAGCTGCAGGCCCGGCAGGTGCCCCCAGGGCCGAGCCCACGAACAGGGCGGCACCGCTCGCACTGCGGGCCCTGCACAGGTAAATGGGGACAGGTGAGGTCAGGTGAGGTCACAGGAACACCCCCAGGTGACCCCCAGGTGACCCCCAGGTGTGTCCCCCCCCAGGGCCGAGCCCACGAACAGGGGGCGGCACCGCTTGCACTGCGGGCCCTGAACAGGTAAATGGGGACAGGTGGGGACAGGTGAGGTCACAGGAACACCCCCAGGTGACCCCCAGGTGTGTCCCCCAGGGCCGAGCCCACGAACAGGGGCGCACCGCTGCGCGGGCCCTGCGCAGGTAAATGGGGACAGGTGAGGTCAGGTGAGGTCACAGGAACACCCCAGGTGACCCCCAGGTGTGTCCGGGCTCAGGAACCCCCAGGTGTCCCTCAGGTAAATGGGGACAGGTGAGGTCACAGGAACACCCCCCAGGTGACCCCCAGGTGTGTCTGGGCTCAGGAACCCCCCCAGGTGTCCCTCAGGTAAATGGGGACAGGTGAGGTCACAGGAACACCCCCCAGGTGACCCTCAGGTAAATGGGGACAGGTGAGGTCACAGGAACCCCCCCAGGTGTCCCTCAGGTAAATGGGGACAGGTGAGGTCACAGGAACCCCCTCAGGTGACCCCCAGGTGTGTCTGGGCTCAGGAACCCCCCCAGGTGTCCCTCAGGTAAATGGGGACAGGTGAGGTCACAGGAACCCCCCCAGGTGACCCCCAGGTGTGTCCCCACCCCCAAGCCCCTCCCAGTCCCACCCAGTCCTTCCCAGCTCCACCCTTGACCACACCTGAGCTCACCTGAGCCCACCTGACCTTACCTGCCCACACCTGGGCACACCTGAGCTCACCTGGGCACACCTGAATGCCAACCCAACCAGGTGTGCTGGGACCCCCAAACCCCTCCCAGTCCCTCCCAGCCCCTCCCTTGACCACACCTGGGCACACCTGAGTACCTGACCCCACACCTGGGCACACCTGAGCTCACCTGCCCCACACCTGGGCACATCTGAGCTCACCTGGGCACACCTGGATGTTGCCATGACAACCCAACCAGGTGTGCTGGGACCCCTCAAACCCCTCCCAGTCCCTCACCCTAAGTCCCACCCTGGGCACACCTGACCTCACCTACCGCACACCTGAGTTCCCCAACCTCACCTGGGCACACCTGAGCTCATCCCATTCAGATGTGCTGGGACCATCCCTCCAAACCCCTCCCAGCCCCTCCCTGAGCTCCACCTGGGCACACCTGAGCCTCACCTGGGCCCACCTGCCCCCCACCTGGGCACACCTGAGCCTCACCTGTCCCACACCTGAGCCCACCTGGGCACACCTGAACCAACCCAGCCAGGTGTGCTGGGACCCTCCAAACCCCTCCCAGTCCCACCCTAGTCCCTCCTTGACCACACCTGAGCTCACCTGAGCACACCTGAGGTCCACCCAACCTCACCTGAGCTCACCCCAGCCTGACCTGGGCACACCTGAACCTCCACCTGGGCACACCTGACCTTACCTACCCCACACCTGAGCTCACCTGGGCACACCTGAGCTCCCACAGCCTCACACCTGGGCACACCTGAACCAACCCAACCAGGTGTGCTGGGACCCCAAACCTCCCAGTCCCGCCAGTGCCTCTCCTCGAGCCACACCTGGGCACACCTGAGCTCACCTGAGCACCACCTGAGCCCACCTGGGCACACCTGACCTTACCTGCCCTACACCTGGCACACCTACCCACCTGGGCACACCTGAACCAACCCAACCAGGTGTGCTGGACCCTCCCAAACCCCTCCCAGTCCCATCCCAGTCCCTCCCAACCCCACCTGGGCTACACCTGAGCTCACCTGGGCATCACCTGAACTATCCCATCCAGGTGTGCTGGGACTCCCAAACTCCTCCCAGCCCCCCCAGTCCCTCCTGACCACACCTGGGCACACCTGAGCTCACCTGGGCACACCTGACCTTACCTACCCGCACCTCACACCTGGGCACACCTGAACCATCCCATTCAGGTGTGCTGGGACCCCAAACCCCTCCCAGTCCCACCCAGACCCTCCCAACCCCTCCTTGACCACACCTGAGGTCACCTGAGCTCACCTGGGCACACCTGACCTACCTGCCCCACACCTGGGCACACCTGAGCTCACCTGGGCACACCTGAACCAACCCATCCAGCTGTGCTGGACCCCCAAACCCCTCCCACCCCCTCCCCAACCCCTCCCCCAATCCCCTCTCTCCTCCCCAGGCTGTCTCACCTGGGTGTTGTTGTGGCACCTGAGGCAGGTGCGTGGGCGGGCGGGGCCGGCGCAGTCGCTGTGGCCGTTGCAGGCGCAGGGCACGGCGCAGGTGGGGCCCACGAGGCGAAGGGGCACCTGCAGCGCCCGGGGGCCACGCAGGTGCCGTTGGAGCAGCCCCCGCCGCACACCGGGCGGCACTCACCTGTGGAGCTGGGGGGGGGGGAGGCACACCTGTCACACCTGGGCGCACCTGGGTGGCATCTGGGTGTGATATCACACACCTGGGATACACCTGGGCACACCTGGGGTTGATATCACACACTTGGGCACACCTGAGTGACACCTGGGTACACCTGGGACACACCTGGGCACACCTGGGGTTGGTGGGACACACCTGGGGCACACCTGAGTGACACCTGGGGTTGATATCACACACCTGGGGCTGATATCACACACCTGGGCACACCTGGGCACACCTGGGTGACACCTGGGGGTGATATCACACATCTGGGGCACACCTGGGCACACCTGAGTGACACCTGAATTACTCCTGGGCACACTTGGGTGACACCTGAGAACACCTGGGCACACCTGGGATGCATCTGAGTGACACCTGGGCACACCTGGGTGATACCTGGGGTTGATATCACACACCTGGGGCACAACTGAGCACACCTGGGACACACCTGGGGCACACCTGGGGTTGATATCACACACCTGGGCACACCTGGGGTTGATATCACACACTTGGGCACACCTGGGTGGCACCTGGGGCTGATATCACACACCTGGGGCACACCTGGGCACACCTGAGTGACACCTGAGTCACACCTGGGTGGCACCTGGGGCTGATATCACACACCTGGGGCACACCTGGGCACACCTGAGTGACACCTGAGAACACCTGAGTGACACCTGAGTGACACCTGAGAACACCTGGGCACACCTGGCACACCTGGGTACACCTGAGGGTGATATCACACACCTGGGACACACCTGGGCACACCTGAGTGACAGCTGGCACAACTGGGGCTGATTTCAGACACCTGGGCACACCTGGGGGTGATATCACACACCTGGGCACACCTGAGTGACACCTGAGTCACACCTGAGCACACCTGGGTACACCTGTCGGGGGGGTCCCTCACCTGTCAGGTGTGTCCCTGCCCCCCCAGGTGCCCCCCAGGTGTGTCCCTGTCCCCCAGGTGTCCTGCCCCCAGGTGCCTCCCAGGTGTCCCTGTCCCAGGTGTGTCCCTGCCCCCAGGTGCCCCCCCAGGTGCCCCCCTCACCTGTCAGGGCGTATCCCTCCCTGCAGGTGCAGGTGAAGCCCCGGGAGGTCCCTGCACACCTGCCAGGTGTGTCCCTGTCCCCCAGGTGTGTCCCTGCCCCCAGGTGCCCCCAGGTGTGTCCTGCCCCCAGGTGCCCCCCCAGGTGTGTCCCCTGTCCCCCAGGTGTGTCCCTGCCCTCCCAGGTGTGTCCCTGTCCCCCAGGTGTGTCCCTGCCCCGCAGGTGCCCCCAGGTGTGTCCCTGCCCTCCAGGTGTGTCCCTCACCCCCCAGGTGTCCCCCCCAGGTGTGTCCCTGTCCCCCAGGTGTGTCCCTGTCCCCCAGGTGCCCCCCAGGTGTGTCCTGTCCCCCCAGGTGTGTCCCGTGCTCCCCAGGTGTCCCTGCCCCCAGGTGTCCCCCAGGTGTCCGCCCCCAGGTGTGTCCCTGTCCCCCAGGTGTGTCCCTGTCCCCCCCAGGTGTGTCCCTGTCCCCCCAGGTGTGTCCCCCCCAGGTGTGTCCCTGTCCCCCAGGTGTGTCCCTGTCCCCCAGGTGTGTCCTGTCCCCCAGGTGTCCCCCAGGTGTGTCCTGTCCCCCAGGTGTCTCCTGTGCCCCCAGGTGTGTCCCTGTCCCCCAGGTGCTCCCAGGTGTGTCCCCTCCCCCAGGTGTGTCCCTGTCCCCCAGGTGTGTCCCTGTCCCCCCAGGTGTGTCCCTGTCCCCAGGTGTGTCCCTGTCCCCCAGGTGTCCCCCCAGGTGTCCCTGTCCCCAGGTGGTCCCTGTCCCCCAGGTGCCCCCCAGGTGTGTCCTTCCCCCAGGTGTCCCCTGCTCCCCCAGGTGTGTCCTGTCCCCCAGGTGTCCCTTCCCCCAGGTGTGTCCCTGTCCCCCAGGTGTGTCCCTGTCCCCAGGTGCCCCCAGGTGTGTCCCTGTCCCCCAGGTGCCCCCAGGTGCCCCCCTCACCTGTCAGGGGCGTATCCCTCCCTGCAGGTGCAGGTGAAGCCCCGGGGGAGGTCCCTGCACACCTGCCAGGTGTGTCCCTGTCCCCCCCAGGTGTGTCCCTGTCCCCCCCAGGTGTGTCCCTGTCCCCCCAGGTGCCCCCCCAGGTGTGTCCCTGCCCCCCCAGGTGCCCCCCTCACCTGTCAGGGGCGTACCCCTCCCTGCAGGTGCAGGTGAAGCCCCGGGGGAGGTCCCTGCACACCTGGCTGGGCCCGCAGGTGTGGTGCCCGTTGGCGCACTCGTCCTCCGGGGGGCACGACAGGTACGACCACAGCCCCCCCTCGCAGCTCTCAGGACCACCTGGATAGCCAAAAATATCCCAAAATCTACCTGGGAGCCCAAAAAATCGACCTGGGACCCCAAAAACACACCTGGGAGCCCAAAATAACCCAAAACCCCCACAAAAAACGCACCTGGGAACCCAAAAACCACACCTGGGACCCCCTCAGGTACGACCACAGCCCCCCCCTCGCAGCTCTCAGGACCACCTGGGGACCCCAAAAACGCACCTGAGACCCCCAAAAATCACCTGGACACCCAAAAATCCACCTGGAAACCCAAAATACCCCAAAAAAATGCACCTGGGACTCAAAAATCCACCTGGGACCCCAAAATACCCCAAAAAAACCCACAAAAAACACACCTGGGACCCCAAAAATGCACCTGAGACCCCCAAAAACACACCTGGAAACCCAAAATATCCCCCAAAACCACACCTGGGACCCCCCCAGGTACGACCACAGCCCCCCCTCGCAGCTCTCAGGACCACCTGGGGACCCCAAAAACACACCTGAGACCCCCAAAAATCACCTGGACACCCAAAAAACACACCTGGGACCCAAAATACCCCCAAAAAATGCACCTGGGACCCAAAAAAACGCACCTGGGACCCCCCAAAAACCACACCTGGGACCCCCCCAGGTACGACCACAGCCCCCCCTCGCAGCTCTCAGGACCACCTGGATAGCCAAAAATATCCCAAAATCTACCTGGGAGCCCAAAAATCCACCTGGGAACCCAAAAATCCACCTGGAAACCCAAAATACCCCCAAAAAACACACCTGGGACCCCAAAAATCCACCTGAGAGCCCCAAAATACCCCCAAAAACCACAACTGGACACCCAAAATATCCCCCAAAACCACACCTGGGACCCCCCAGAACACACCTGGACACACCTGGGGACCCCAAAAATGCACCTGAGACCCCCAAAATACCCCCAAAAATCCACCTGGACACACCTGGGACCCAAAAAAATGCACCTGGGAACCCAAAAATCCACCTGGGACCCCCCAGAATACACCTGGGACCCCCCCAGGTACGACCACAGCCCCCCCTCGCAGCTCTCAGGACCACCTGGGGACCCCAAAAACGCACCTGAGACCCCCAAAAAACACCTGGACACACCTGGGACCCCAAAAAAATACACCTGGGACCCAAAAATCCACCTGGAAACCCAAAATACCCCCAAAAAACACACCTGGAAACCCAAAATATCCCCCAAAAACACACCTGGGACCCCCCAGAACACACCTGGACACACCTGGGACCCAAAAAATGCACCTGAGACCCCCAGAAAACACCTGGGAACCCAAAAATCCACCTGGGAACCCAAAATACCCCAAAAATCCCCACCTGGGACCCCAAAAACCACACCTGGGACCCCCCCAGGTACGACCACAGCCCCCCCTCGCAGCTCTCAGGACCACCTGGGGACCCCAAAAACGCACCTGGGACCCCCAAAAATCACCTGGGAGCCCAAAAATCCACCTGGGACCCCCCAGAACACACCTGGGGACCCCAAAAATCCACCTGGAAACCCAAAATACCCCCAAAAAACACACCTGGAAACCCAAAATATCCCCCAAAACCACACCTGGGACCCCCCCAGGTACGACCACAGCCCCCCCTCGCAGCTCTCAGGACCACCTGGGGACCCCAAAAATGCACCTGAGACCCCCAGAATGCACCTGGGACCCCCAGAATGCACCTGGGACCCCCAGAACACACCTGGACACACCTGGGACCCAAAAAAACCCCAAAAACCACACCTGGAAACCCAAAATACCCAAAAAACACACCTGGGACCCAAAAAAAAGCACCCGGGACCCCAAAAATCCACCTGAGAGCCCCAAAATACCCACAAAACACCCACAAAAACCACACCTGGGACCCCCCCAGAACACACCTGGACACACCTGGGGACCCCAAAAATGCACCTGAGACCCCCAAAATACCCCCAAAAATCCACCTGGACACACCTGGGACCCAAAAAAATGCACCTGGGAACCCAAAAATCCACCTGGGAACCCAAAAATCCACCTGGGGACCCCAAAAATCCACCTGAGACCCCCCAGAACACACCTGGGACCCCCCCCAGGTACGACCACAGCCCCCCCTCGCAGCTCTCAGGACCATCTGGATAGCCAAAAATATCCCAAAATCTACCTGGGAGCCCAGAAATCCACCTGGGGACCCCAAAAAACACCTGGAAACCCAAAATACCCCCCCAAAACACACCTGGACACCCAAAATACCCCCAAAAACCACACCTGGGACCTCCCCGAACACACCTGGACACACCTGGGGACCCCAAAAATGCACCTGAGACCCCCAAAAATCACCTGGGAACCCAAAAATCCACCTGAGACCCCTCAGAACACACCTGGGGACCCCAAAAATCCACCTGGAAACCCAAAATACCCCCAAAAAACACACCTGGAAACCCAAAATACCCCCCAAAAACCACACCTGGGACCCCAAAAATCCACCTGGGGACCCCAAAAATCCACCTGAGACCCCCCCAAAATCCACCTGGGACCCCCCAGAACACACCTGGGGACCCCAAAAATCCACCTGGAAACCCAAAATATCCCCAAAAAACACACCTGGAAACCCAAAATATCCCCCAAAAATCACACCTGGGACCCCCCCAGGTACGACCACAGCCCCCCCTCGCAGCTCTCCAGACCACCTGGGGACCCCAAAAATGCACCTGAGACCCCCAAAAAACACCTGGGACCCCCAGAACACACCTGGACACACCTGGGACCCAAAATACCCCCCAAAAACCACACCTGGGACCCCAAAAATCCACCTGGGGACCCCAAAAATCCACCTGAGACCCCCCCAAAATCCACCTGGGACCCCCAGAATGCACCTGGAACCACCTGGGACCCCAAAAATCCACCTGGAAACCCAAAATACCCCCAAAAAACACACCTGGAAGCCCAAAATACCCCCCAAAACCACACCTGGGACCCCCCCAGGTACGACCACAGCCCCCCCTCGCAGCTCTCAGGACCACCTGGGGACCCCAAAAATGCACCTGAGACCCCCAAAAATCACCTGGGGACCCCAAAAACACACCTGGAAACCCAAAATACCCCAAAAAAATGCACGTGGGACCCCAAAAATCCACCTGGGACCCCCCAGAACACACCTGGGACCCCCCCAGGTACGACCACAGCCCCCCCTCGCAGCTCTCAGGACCACCTGGGGACCCCAGAAATGCACCTGAGACCCCCAAAAATCACCTGGGAGCCCAAAAATCCACCTGAGACCCCCCAGAACACACCTGGGGACCCCAAAAATCCACCTGGAAACCCAAAATACCCCCAAAAAACACACCTGGAAACCCAAAATATCCCCCAAAAACACACCTGGGACCCCCCAGAACACACCTGGACACACCTGGGGACCCCAAAAATGCACCTGAGACCCCCAAAAAACACCTGGGAACCCAAAAATCCACCTGGGAGTCCAAAATACCCCCCCAAAAAAAGTACCTGGGACCCCAAAAATGCACCTGGGACCCCCCAGAACACACCTGGGACCCCCCCAGGTACGACCACAGCCCCCCCTCGCAGCTCTCTGACCCACCTGGGGACCCCAAAAATGCACCTGAGACCCCCAGAATGCACCTGGGAACCCAAAAATGCACCTGGGACCCCCCCCAGGTACGACCACAGCCCCCCCTCGCAGCTCTCTGACCCACCTGGATAGCCAAAAATGCACCTGAGACCCCCAAAAACACACCTGGGACCCAAAAAAACACCTGGGAGCCCAAAATACCCCCCAAAAAACACACCTGGGACCCCAAAAATCCACCTGGGATCCCCCAGAACACACCTGGGGACCCCAAAAATCCACCTGGGACCCCCAGAACACACCTGGGACCCCAAAAATCCACCTGGAAACCCAAAATACCCCCAAAAAACACACCTGGAAACCCAAAATATCCCCCAAAAAACACACTTGGGACCCCAAAAATCCACCTGGGGACCCCAAAAATCCACCTGAGACCCCCCCAAAATCCACCTGGGACGCCCAGAATGCACCTGGAACCACCTGGGACCCCAAAAACACACCTGGAAACCCAAAATACCCCCAAAAACACACCTAGGACCCCCCAGAACACACCTGGACACACCTGGGGACCCCAAAAATGCACCTGAGACCCCCAAAATACCCCCAAAAATCCACCTGGACACACCTGGGACCCAAAAAAATGCACCTGGGACCCAAAAATCCACCTGAGAGCCCCAAAATACCCCCCAAAAATCACACCTGGGACCCCCAGAGTACGACCACAACCCCCTCGCAGCTCTCAGGACCACCTGGGGACCCCAAAAATGCACCTGAGACCCCCAGAACACACCTGGGAACCCAAAAATCCACCTGGGAACCCAAAATACCCCAAAAAACACACCTGGAAACCCAAAATACCCCCCAAAAAACACACCTGGAAACCCAAAATATCCCCCAAAAATCACACCTGGGACCCCCCCAGGTACGACCACAGCCCCCCCTCGCAGCTCTCAGGACCACCTGGGGACCCCAAAAATGCACCTGAGACCCCCAAAAAGCACCTGGGGACCCCAAAAAATGCACCTGGGACCCCAAAACCACACCTGGAAACCCAAAATATCCCCCAAAAACCATACCTGGGACCCCCCAGAACACACCTGGACACACCTGGGGACCCCAAAAATGCACCTGAGACCCCCAAAATACCCCCAAAAATCCACCTGGACACACCTGAGACCCCCAGAATGCACCTGGGAACCCAAAAATCCACCTGGGAGCCCCAAAATACCCCCCAAAAACCACACCTGGACACCCAAAAACACACCTGGGACCCCAAAATACCCCCAAAAACACACCTAGGACCCCCCAGAACACACCTGGACACACCTGGGGACCCCAAAAATGCACCTGAGACCCCCAAAAAACACCTGGGAACCCAAAAATCCACCTGGGAACCCAAAATACCCCAAAAACCACACCTGGACACCCAAAATATCCCCCAAAAACACACCTGGGACCCCCCCAAACACACCTGGACACACCTGGGGACCCCAAAAATGCACCTGAGACCCCCAAAAAACACCTGGACACACCTGGGACCCAAAAAACCCCCCTGAAAACACACCTGGGACCCCCAAAATACCCAAAAACCACATCTGGAACCCCCCAGAACACACCTGGGAGCCCCAAAAATTCCCCAAATCCCCCCATAACCCCCCCAAATCCCCCATAACCCCCAAATCCCCCATAACCCCCCCAAACCAAGACCCTCTGACCCCCAAATCCCCCAAACGCCCCATAACCCCCAAATCCCCCATTACCCCCAAATCTCCCCAAATCCCCCCAAACCAAGACCCCCGACCCCTAAGACCCCAAATCCACCCCAAATCCCCCATAACCCCCAAATCCCCATAACCCCCAAACCAAGACCCCGACCCCCTAAGACCCCCAAATCCCCAAAACCCCCATTATCCCCCAAATCCCCCATAACCCCCAAATCCCCCCATTACCCCCAAATCCCCCATAACCCCCAAACCAAGACCCCCGACTCCCCCAAGACCCCTGACCTCTACCTTCTGAGGGCCCCTTGATCCCCCTGCAGGCAGGACCCCCGATCTGCCCGGGTGGGACACCAAACCCCCATAACCCCCATAACCCCCAAATCCCCTAAACCCCCAAACCGCCCCTATAACCCCCAAATCCCCCATAGACCCATTCCTGAGACCCCATTACCCCCCAAATCCCCATTAACCCCCCAAATCCCCATTAACCCCCAAATCCCCCATTAACCCCCCAAATCCCCATAACCCCCAAATCCCCATAACCCCCAAATCCCCCAAATCCCCCAAATCCCCCATAACCCCCAAATCCCCCAAATCCCCCATAAACCCCCAAATCCCCCATTACCCCCAAATCTCCCCATAGACCCATTCTGAGACCCCCAAATCCCCCAAATCCCCCACAACCCCCAAATCCCCCATAACCCCCCAAATCCCTCCATAACCCCCAAATCCCTCTCACCTTCTGAGGGTCCTTGATCCCCCTGCAGGCAGGACCCCCATCCTGGCCGGGGTGGGAGCACCAAACCCCCATAACCCCCAAATCCCCCATAACCCCCAAATCCCCCAGGGACCCCAATACCCATTCTAGACCCCCCATAACCACCCTAAATCCCCCAAATCCCCCAAATCCCCCATAACCCCCCAAATCCCCCATAACCCCCAAATCCCCCATAGACCCATTCTGAGACCCCAAATCCCCCATAACCCCCCAAATCCCCCATAACGCCCCCAAACCAAGACCCCCGACCCCCAAATCCCCCATAACCCCCCAAATCCCCTCAAACTCCCCCAAATCCCCCATAACCCCCAAACCAAGACCCCCGACTCCCCCAAGACCCCTATTTACCTACCTCTGAGGGTCCCATGATCCCCCCTGCAGGCAGGACCCCCATCCTGGCCGGGGTGGGAGCACCAAACCCCCATAACCCCCAAATCCCCCAAATCCTCCAAACTCCCCCATAACCCCCAAATCCCCCATAGACCCATTCTGAGACCCCAAATCCCCCAAATCCCCCATAACCCCCAAATCCCCCATAACCCCCCAAATCCCCCATAGACCCATTCTGAGACCCCAAATCCCCCAAATCCCCCATAACCCCCTCAAATCCCCCATAACCCCCCCAAACCAAGACCCTCTGACCCCCAAGTCCCCCATAACCCCCAAATCCTCCAAACTCCCCAAACCCCCCAAATCCCTCCATAACCCCCAAATCCCCCTTACCTTCTGAGGGCCCTTGATCCCCCTGCAGGCAGGACCCCCCATCCTGGCCGGGTGGGAGCACCAAACCCCCATAACCCCCAAATCCCCCAAATCCCCCATAGACCCATTCTGAGACCCCAAATCCCCCAAATCCCCCAAATCCTCCAAATCCCCCAAATCCCCCATAACCCCCAAATCCCCCATAACCCCCAAATCCCCCATAACCCCCCAATCCCACTCCCTGACCCCCGGCTCCCAAATCCCCCTTACCTTCTGAGGGTCCCTTGATCCCCCCCTGCAGGCAGGACCCCCCCCCGTCCTGCCCCGGGTGGGAGCACCACCCGCAGCGGGGCCGGCGCAGGCACTGGGAGCACTGGGAGGCCCCCCCGCAGTCGGGGGGGCAGCGCTCGGACCCCCGGAGGAGCCGCCCGCAGCCCCCGGGCAGGCAGCGCAGGGGGACGAAGCTGGGGCTCAGGCACTGGGGAAAAAGGATAAAAAAAGGGGTTAAAGAGCCCCAAAAAACCCCAAAAATGCCCCAAAACCCGCCCCGAAAACCCCAAGATTGAGGGACCCCAAGAGTCCCAAAATGGCCCCAAAAGGACCCCAAAAACCCCCTCAGAGACCCCCTGAAATCCCCAAGATTGAGAGACCCCAAGAATCCCAAAAAGACCCCAAAAGGACCCCAAAAACCCACTCAGAGACCCCCAAATCCAACAGGAATCCAAGAAACCCAAATGATCCCAAAATGACCCCAAAAGGACCCCAAAAACCCACTCAGAGACCCCCAAAATCCCCAGGATTTACAGAGCCCAAAATGACCCCAAAACGACCCCAAAAATACCCCAGATCCAACAGGAATCAAAGAAACCCAAAATGACCCCAAAAGGACCCCAAAAAGCCCCCGGGCAGGCAGCGCAGGGGGATGAAGCTGGGGCTCAGGCACTGGGGAAAAGGATTAAAAACCAGGGGGTTAGGGACCCCCAAAAATTTAATCCGAATTAAATCCAAATTTAATTCAAATTAAATCCAAATTAATCCAAATTAAACCCCCCCAGGACCCAAAAAATCCCCAATAAATCCCAATTAAATCCAAATTAAATCCAAATTAAACCCCCCCAGGACCCAAAAAATCCCAAATAAATCCAAATTAATTCAAATTAAACGGAATTAAATCCCAATTTAATCCAAATTAAATCCAAATTAAATCCAAATTAAACCCCCCCAGGACCCAAAAAATCCCCAATAAATCCCAATTTAATTCAAATTAAATTCAAATTAATTCAAATTAAACTCAAATTGAGTCAAATTAATCCAAATTGAATCCAAATTAAATCCAAATTTAATCCGAATTAAATCCAAATTTAATCCGAATTTAACCCAAATTAATTCAAATAAAATCCAAATTAAATTAAAATTAAATTCAAATTAAATCCAAATTAAATTCACATTAAATTGAAATTAAATCCAAATAAAATCCCAATTTAATCCGAATTAAATCCAAATTTAATTCGAATTAAATTGAAATTAATCCAAATTAAATCCCAATTAATTCCAAATTAAATCCAAATTTAACCCCTCCAGTGCCTCACCTGGTGCAGTGCCGTGCTCCACTGGCAGTGCTGCCAGCACCCCAAACCCCTCCCAGGACCCAATAAATCCCAATTTAATCCAAATTAAATCCCAATTTAATCCAAATAAAATCCAAATAAATCCCAATTTAATCCAAATTAAATCCAAATTAAATTCAAATAAAATCCAAATTTAATTCGAATTAAATTCAAATAAAATCCAAATTAAATTCACATTAAATCCAAATTAAATTCAAATTAAATCCAAATTAAATCCAAATTTAATCCAAATTAAATCCGAATTAAATCCAAATTAAATCCAAATTAAATCCAAATTAAATCCAAATTAAATTCAAATTAAATTCACATTAGATTGAAATTAAATTCAAATCAAATTCAAATTAAATTCAGATTAAATTCAGATTAAATCCAAATAAAATCCCAATTTAATCCGAATTAAATTGAAATTAATCCGAATTAAATCCAAATTAAATCCAAATTAAATCCCAATTTAATCCGAATAAAATCCAAATTAAATCCAAATAAAATCCCCAATAAATCCAAATTAAATCCAAATTAAATCCGAATTAAATCCAAATTAAAATCAAATTAAACTCAAATTAAATCCAAATTAAACCCAAATTAATCCAACCCCATTTACCTGCTGCAGTGCCGTGCTCCACTGGCAGTGCTGCCAGCACCCCAAACCTCCCCAGGACCCAAAAAATCCCCAGTAAATCCCAATTTAATCCAAATTAAATCCCAATTTAATCCAAATTAAATCCAAATTAAATCCAAATTAAATTGAAATTAAATCCAAATTAATTTCAAATTAAATTCAATTTAATTTGAATTAAATCCAAATTAAGTCCAAATTAAATCCCAAATTAAATTCAAATTAAATCTGAATTTAATTCAAATTAAATCCGAATTAAATCCAAATTAAATCCAAATTAAATCCAAATTAAATCCAAATTAAATTCAAATTAAATCCAAATTTAATCCAAATTAAATCCCAAATTAAATTCAAATTAAATTCACATTAGATTGAAATTAAATTCAAATCAAATTCAAATTAAATTCAGATTAAATTCAGATTAAATCCACATAAAATCCAAATTAAATCCAAATTAAATTCAAATTAAATCCAAATTAAATCCAAATTAAATCCCAATTTAATCCAAATAAAATCCAAATAAATCCCAATTTAATCCAAATTAAATCCAAATTAAATCCCAATTTAATCGAATAAAATCCAAATAAAATCCCCAATAAATCCAAATAAAATCCAAATTAAATCCAAATTTAATCCGAATTAAATCCAAATTAAAATCAAATTAAATCTGAATTAAATCCAAATTAAACCCAAATTAATCCAACCCCATTTACCTGCTGCAGTGCCGTGCTCCACTGGCAGTGCTGCCACCCCCCGTCGGCTCCAGGTGAGCTCAGGCAGGCGAGGCAGGTGGGCTGCAGGTGGCAGGGGGAGGGGCAGGGCAGGGGCGGCGCCGACTCCACGGGCATGGGGGACACGTTGAGCAGGGAGTGGCTGAAGCACGTCCAGGCATAGCTCGGCTGCACGCTCAGGATGCGCCGCGTCTCACCTGGGCACAGGTGAGATGGCACAGGTCAGGTGGGCACAGGTGGGCACAGGTGAGGTGGGCACAGGTACGACAAGTGAGGTGGAACACTCCCAGTTGGGTCCTGGTGCTCCACAGAGGTCCCTACTGGTCCCTACTGGTGCCTACTGGACCCCCCAGCCCGTCTCACCTGGGCACAGGTGGGCACAGGTGGGCACAGGTAAGATGGGCACAGGTAAGATGGGACATGCCCAGTTTGGTTCCAGTGGTCCACAGGGGTCCCCAGTGGTCCCTACTGGTCCCCAGAGGTCCCACCTGGTTCCTACTGGACCCCCAGCCCGTCTCACCTGGGCACAGGTGGGCACAGGTGGGCACAGGTGAGGTGGCACAGGTCAGGTGGCACAGGTAAATGGGGAGAGAACCCCCCCAGTTTGGTCCCAGTGGTTCCTACTGGTCCACAGAGGTCCTAAGTGGTCCCCAAAAGCACCTGGGCACAGGTCAGGTTGTGCCAGGTCTCACCTGGGCACAGGTGGGCACAGGTAAGCTGGGACACGCCCAGTTTGGTTCCACTGGTTCCTACTGGTCCCTACTGGTTCCTACTGGTCCCTACAGGTTTCCAGAGGTCCTACCTGGTCCCCAGAAGTCCCACCTGGTCCCTACTGGTCCCCAAAAGCACCTGGGCACAGGTGAGGTGGCACAGGTGGGCACAGGTGGGCACAGGTGAGGTGGCACAGGTAAATGGGGAGGGAATGCTCCCAGTTTGGTCCCAGTGGTTCCTACTGGTTCCTATTGGTCCCTACAGGTCCTAAGTGGTCCCCAAAAGCACCTGGGCAAAGGTCAGGTCTCACCTGGGCACAGGTGGGCACAGGTGAGGTGGCACAGGTAAATGGGGAGGGAATGCTCCCAGTTGGGTTCCACTGGTTCCTACTGGTTTCCAGAGGTCCCACCTGGTGCCTATTGGTCCCTACTGGTCCCCAAAAGCACCTGGGCAAAGGTCAGGTTGTGCCAGGTCTCACCTGGGCACAGGTGGGCACAGGTGAGGTGGAACACTCCCAGTTGGGTCCTGGTGGTCCCTACTGGTTCCTACTGGTCCCTACTGGTTCCTATTGGTCCCTACTGGTCCCCAGAGGTCCCACCTGGTCCCTACTGGTCCCCAAAAGCACCTGGGCACAGGTGAGATGGCACAGGTGGGCACAGGTGGGCACAGGTGAGGTGGAACACTCCCAGTTGGGTCCTGGTGGTCCCAACTGGTCCCTACTGGTTCCTACTGGTCCCTACAGGTCATAAGTGGTCCCCAAAAGCACCTGAGCAAAGGTCAGGTCTCACCTGGGCACAGGTGGCACAGGTGGGCACAGGTGAGATGGGCACAGGTAAGATGGAACACTCCCAGTTGGGTCCTGGTGCTCCACAGGGGTCCCTACTGGTCCCTACTGGTCCCTACTGGTGCCTACTGGATCCCCCAGCCTGTCTCACCTGGGCACAGGTGGGCACAGGTGAGGTGGGCACAGGTAAGATGGGACATGCCCAGTTTGGTTCCAGAGGTCCCTACTGGTTCCTACTGGTTCCTAGTGGTCCCTACAGGTCCTAAGTGGTCCCCAAAAGCACCTGAGCACAGGTCAGGTTGTGCCAGGTCTCACCTGGGCACAGGTGGGCACAGGTAAGATGGAACACTCCCAGTTGGGTCCTGGTGGTCCCAACTGGTTCCTACTGGTTCGTATTGGTTCCTATTGGTCCCTACTGGTTCCTACTGGTTCCTACTGGTCCCTACTGGTCCCTACTGGTTCCTATTGGTCCCTACTGGTCCCCAAAAGCACCTGGGCACAGGTGAGGTGGGCACAGGTAAGATAGGATAGGTGGGCACAGGTGAGGTGGCACAGGGGGCACAGGTGGGACACGTTGAGCAGGGAGTGGCTGAAGCACGTCCAGGCGTAGCTCGGCTGCACGCTCAGGATGCGGCGCGTCTCACCTGGGCACAGGTGAGATGGCACAGGTGGGCACAGGTGGGCACAGGTGAGGTGGCACACGCCCAGTTTGGTTCCAGTGGTCCCTACTGGTCCCTATTGGTCCCTACTGGTCCCCAGAGGTCCCTACTGGTCCCCAAAAGCACCTGGGCACAGGTCAGGTTGTGCCAGGTCTCACCTGGGCACAGGTGGGCACAGGTGAGGTGGCACAGGTAAATGGGGAAGGAACGCTCCCAGTTTGGTTCCACTGGTGCCTACTGGTTCCTACTGGTTTCTATTGGTTCCTATTGGTTCCTACTGGTTTCTAGAGGTCCTAACTGGTGCCTACTGGATCCCCCAGCCTGTCTCACCTGGGCACAGGTGGGCACAGGTGAGGTAAGATGGCACAGGTAAGATGGGACATGCCCAGTTTGGTCCCTACTGGTTCCTACTGGTCCCTACTGGTTTCCAGAGGTCCCTATTGGTCCCTACTGGTCCCCAAAAGCACCTGAGCAAAGGTCAGGTTGTGCCAGGTCTCACCTGGGCACAGGTGGGCACAGGTGAGGTGGGCACAGGTGAGGTGGAACACTCCCAGTTGGGTCCCAGTGCTCCCTACTGGTCCCTACTGGTTCCTACTGGTCCCCAGAGGTCCCACGTGGTCCCTATTGGTCCCTACTGGTGCCTACTGGACCCCCAGCCCATCTTAACCTGGGCACAGGTGGGCACAGGTGAGGTGGGCACAGGTGAGGTGGAACATGCCCAGTTGGGTCCCAGTGGTCCCTACTGGTTCCTACTGGTCCCTACTGGTTTGCAGAGGTCCTAACTGGTCCCTACTGGTCCCCGAAAGCACCTGGGCACAGGTCAGGTTGTGCCAGGTCTCACCTGGGCACAGGTGGGCACAGGTGAGGTGGCACAGGTAAATGGGGAGAGAACGCTCCCAGTTTGGTCCCAGTGGTCCCTACTGGTTTCCAGAGGTCCCACCTGGTCCCTATTGGTCCCTACTGGTCCCCAAAAGCACCTGGGCACAGGTCAGGTTGTGCCAGGTCTCACCTGGGCACAGGTGGGCACAGGTGAGATGGAACATGCCCAGTTGGGTCCTGGTGGTCCCTACTGATTCCTACTGGTTCCTACTGGTCCCCAGAGGTCCCTACTGGTCCCCAAAAGCACCTGGGCACAGGTCAGGTTGTGCCAGGTCTCACCTGGGCAAAGGTGGGCACAGGTGAGCTGGGACACGCCCAGTTTGGTTCCACTGGTTCCTACTGGTCCCTACTGGTTCCTATTGGTTCCTACTGGTTTCTACTGGTCCCTACTGGTCCCTAGAGGTCCCTATTGGTCCCTACTGGTCCCCAAAAGCACCTGGGCACAGGTGGGCACAGGTGAGACGGGGACGAATCAACCCCAAACTCACTCAAATTGACCCCAAATGCCCCCCAGGACCCCAAAAAATCCCCCCAAAATCCCAATTTAATCCGAATTAAATTCAAATTAAATCCAAATTAAATTCAAATTAAATCCAAATTAAATCCAAATTAATTCAAATTAAACCCCCCCAGGACCCAAAAAATCCCCAATAAATCCCAATTTAATTCGAATTAAAGTCGAATTAATTCAAATAAAATTCAAACTAATTCAAATTAAATTCAAATTAATTCAAATTAAATCCAAATTAAATTCAAATAAATTCAAATTAAATCCAAATTAAATCCAAATCAATTCAAATTAAACCCCCCAAATCCCCCCCAGGACCCCAAAAAATCCCCAATAAATCCCAATTTAATTCAAATTAAATCCAAAAAAAATTCAAATTAATTCGAATTAAACCCAAATTAATTCAAATAAAATTCAAATTAATTCAAATAAAATTCAAATTAATGATTACCTGTCCTCTTGAACTGCCTGGTCCACATGCACCTGCCGGCCCTGGCACACCTGGGGCAGTCGGGGGCGGCGCAGGAGACCCCCAAACCCCCAAATCCCCCCCAGGACACCAAAAATTGCCCAATAAATCCCAATTTAATCCGAATTAAATCCAAATTAATTCAAATTACGTTCAAATTAAATACAAATTAAATACAAATTAAATTCATATTAATTCAAATTAAATCCAAATTAAACCCCCCAGGACCCAAAAAATCCCCAATAAATCCCAATGTAATTCAAATTAAATTCGAATTAAATTCAAATTAAATCCAAATTAATCCAAATTAAACCCCCCAGGACCCAAAAAATCCCCAATAAATCCCAATTTAATCCAAATTAAACCCCCAGGACCCAAAAAATCCCCAATAAATCCCAATTTAATCCGAATTAAATCCAAATTAAATTCAAATTAAATCCAAATTAATTCAAATTAAACCCCCCCAGGACCCAAAAAATCCAAATTTAATTCAAATAAAATTCGAATTAAATCCAAATTAATTCAAATTAAATCCCCCCAGGACCCCAAAAATCCCCAATAAATCCCAATTTAATCCGAATTAAATCCGAATTAAATTCGAATTAAATCCAAATTAAACCCAAATTAATTAAAATTAACCTCCCCAAACCCCCCCAAATCCTCACCTGTCCTCTTGAACTGCCTGGTCCACATGCACCTGCCCGCCCTGGCACACCTGGGGCAGTCGGGGGCAGCACAGGCGGCCTCGGAGCAGTTCTGGGGGGCGCGGATCTCGCGCTGGTTGATGCGGCAATCGTTCTCCCGGCGGCACGAGCCCCCCGCCCCGATGCACAGCCCCGACGGGCAGTTGGTGCACCACTTACACGCCAGGGGAGCCTGGAAATATGAAATTTGGGGGTTAGAATTGTCCTGGGGGGGATTTGGGGGGGTTAATTTGAATTAATTTGGATTTAATTTGAATTAATTCGAATTTAATTCGGATTTAATTCGAATTTAATTGGGATTTTTTGGGTCCTGGGGGGTTTAATTTGGATTAATTTGGATTTACTTTGGTTTTAATTTGGATTAAATTGGGATTTTTTAGGTCCTGGGGGGGATTTGGGAGGGTTTAATTTGGATTAATTCGGATTTAATTCGGATTAAATTGGGATTTATTGGGGATTTTTTGGGTCCTGGGGGGTTTAATTTGATTTAAATTGGATTTAATTTGGATTTAATTTGAATTTGATTTGAATTAATTTTGATTTAATTTGGATTAATTTCAATTGAATTTGAACTAATTTGAATTGAATTTGAATTAATCTGAATTTTATTTGAACTAATTTGAATTTAATTTGAATTGAATTTGAATTAATCTGAATTTAATTTGGATTAATTTAAATTTAATTTGAATTAATTTTGATTTAATTCGAATTAATCTGAATTGAATTTGAATTAATCTGGATTGAATTCGAATGAAACTGGGATGTTTTGGGTGCTGGGGAGTGGATTTTGGGGGCTCCGGGGGTCTCTCAGTCGTTCTCCCGGCGGCACGAGCCCCCCGCCCCGATGCACAGCCCCGACGGGCAGTTGGTGCACCACTTACACGCCAGGGGAGCCTTTGGGGGGGAAAAATCAGCGTTAGGGGGGTCCCAGAAAAAATTTGGGGGTTTGGTTGAGTTTTGGGGGTTTAATTTGAATTAGTCGGATTTAATTCGGATTAAATTGGGATTTATTGGGGATTTTTTGGGTCCTGGGGGGGTTTAATTTGAATTAAATTGGGATTTATTGGGGATTTTTTGGGTCCTGGGGGGGGTTTAATTTGAATTTAATTTGGATTTAATTCGAATTAATTTGAATTTAATTTGAATTAATTCAAATTTAATTCGGATTAAATTGGGATTTATTGGGGATTTATTGGGGGGTTTTTGGGGTCCTGGGGGGTTTAATTTGAATTAAATTGGATTTAATTTGGATTTAATTTGGATTTAATTTGAATTAATTTCAATTGAATTTGAACTAATTTGAATTGAATTTGGATTTAATTTGAATTTGATTTGAATTAATTTTGATTTAATTTGGATTAATTTCAATTGAATTTGAACTAATTTGAATTTAATTTGGATTAATCTGAATTTAATTTGAATTAATTTGAATTGAATTTGAATTGAATTCGAATTAATCTGAATTGAATTCGAATTAATCTGAATTGAATTTGAATTAATCTGGATTGAATTCGAATGAAACTGGGATGTTTTGGATGCTGGGGGGGTGGATTTTGGGGGGCTCCGGGGGGGTCTCTCAGTCGTTCTCCCGGCGGCACGAGCCCCCCGCCCCGATGCACAGCCCCGACGGGCAGTTGGTGCACCACTTACACGCCAGGAGCCTTTGGGGAAAAATCAGCGTTAGGGGGTCCAGAAAAATTTGAGGGGGGATTTGGGGGGTTTGGGAGTTTAATTTGAATTAATTTGGATTTAATTCGGATTAAATTGGGATTTATTGGGGATTTTTTGGGTCCTTTGGGGTTTAATTTGGATTAAATTGGGATTTATTGGGTCCTGGGGGGGATTTGGGGGGGGTTAATTTGAATTAATTTGAATTTAATTCGAATTAATTTGAATTTAATTTACATTAATTTGAATTTAATTTGAATTAATTCGAATTTAATTCGGATTAAATTGGGATTTATTGGGGATTTTTTTTGGATTTTTTGGGGATTTTTTGGGGTCCTGGGGGGGTTTAATTTGAATTAATTTGGATTTAATTTGAATTAATTTGGATTTAATTTGGATTCATTTCAATTGAATTTGAACTAATTTGAATTTAATTTGGATTAATTTGAATTTAATTTGAATTTAATTTGGATTAATCTGAATTCAATTCGAATTAATCTGAATTGAATTTGAATAAATCTGAATTGAATTCGAATGAAACTGGGATGTTTTGGGTGCTGGGGGGGTGGATTTTGGGGGGCTCCGGGGGGGTCTCTCAGTCGTTCTCCCGGCGGCACGAGCCCCCCGCCCCGAGGGGCAGTTGGGGCACCACTTACACACCAGGGGAGCCTGGAAATATGAAATTTGGGGGTTAGAATTGTCCCAGAAAAAATTTGGGGAGGTTTGGTTGAGTTTTGGGGGGTTTAATTTGAATTAATTCGGATTTAATTCGGATTAAATTTGAATTTAATTGGGATTTTTTGGGTCCTTTGGGGTTTAATTTGGATTAATTTGGATTTAATTTGAATTTAATTTGAATTTAATTTGAATTTAATTGGGATTTTTTGGGTCCTGGGGGGGTTCACTTTGAATTTTAATATGAATTCAATTCGGATTAAATTGGGATTTATTGGGGATTTTTTGGGTCCTGGGAGGGGTTTGACGGGGGTTAATTTGGATTAATTTGAATTTAATTTGAATTTAATTTGAATTTAATTTCGATTAATCTGAATTTAATTTGAATTAAATTGGATTTAATTCGGATTAAATTGGGATTTATTGGGGATTTTTTGGGGGATTTTTTGGGGATTTTTTGGGGTCCTGGGGGGGTTTGGATGGTTTAATTTGGATTAATTCGGATTTAATTTGGATTTAATTCGGATTTAATTCGGATTTATTGCGGATTTTTTGGGGATTTTTTGGGTCCTGGGGGGTTTAATTTGAATTAATTTGGATTTAATTTGGATTTAATTCGGATTAAATTGGGATTTAATTGGGGTTTTTGGGTCCTGGGAGTTAATTTGAATTTATTTTGGATTTAATTTGGATTAAATTGGGATTTTTGGGGGATTTTTTGCGTCCTGGGGGGTTTAATTTGGATTAATTTGGATTTAATTTGGATTTAATTCGGATTAAATTGGGATTTATTGGGGGTTTTTTGGGTCCTGGGGGGTTTAATTTGAATTAATTTGGATTTAATTTGGATTTAATTTGGATTTGATTTGGATTAATTTGAATTTAATTCGAATTTAATTTGGATTTAATTTGGATTAAATTGGGATTTATTGGGGATTTTTTGGGTCCTGGGGGGTTTAATTTGAATTAATTTGGATTTAATTTGGATTAAATTGGGATTTATCGGGGATTTTTTGGGTCTTAAAAATTCAGATTTTTTTGGGTTATTTTTGGTGATTTTGGGTCATTTTGGGGGGTTTGGGGGTCTCTGGGTGGATTTTGGGGGTCCCAGGTGGGGTTTTGGGGTTTTTGGGTTTTTTTGGTGCTTTTGGGTCATTTTTGGGTTTTTTTGGTCCTAAAAAATCAGGATTTTTTTGGATTTTTTTTGGGTTAATTTTGGGTGATTTTGGGTCACTCTGGGGGGGTTTTTTGGGGTCTCACCTCCCCCATGAGGGGTGCCTGGCCAGGCATTCGCTGCAGCTCCGGAGCCTCCGACAGTCCTGGGGGTCCCGGGGGAGGGGCGCAGGGGAGGGAGGGGGAGCACCCCAGGCTGGGGGAGGGTTCAGAGTTAATTTACATCTCATTTGCATAAAATTTGCACCTCATTTGCATTTAAATTTATCCTCAATCACATCCTCCAAAAAAAAAAACAGTCCCAAATCCCCCAAATCCACCCAAAACCCCTTTTAGACCCCCAAATCCCCAGGACCCAAAAACCCCAATAAATCCCAATTTAATCAAAATTAAATTCAAATTAATTCAAATTAAATCCAAATTAATTCAAATTAAACCCCCAAACCCCCCAGACCCCCAGGACCCAAAAACCCCAATAAATCCCAATTTAATCCAAATTAAACCCCCAGGACCCAAAAATCCCAATTTAATTCAAATTAAATCCAAATTAATTCAAATTAAACCCCCCCAGGACCCAAAAAACCCCCAATAAATCCCAATTTAATCCAAATTAAACCAAATTTAATCCAAATTAAACCCCCAAACCCCCAAAAACCCCCAAATCCCCCCAGGACCCAAAAAATCCCCAATAAATCCCAATTTAACCCAAATTAAACTCCCCCAGGACCCAATTAATCCCAATTAACCCCAATTAACTCTCACCTTTGAGCCTCCTCAGCCCCCCGGCACTGCCCCCCACACCAAGCACAGGCCCCCAAACCCCTCAAATCCCCCAGGACCCAAAAACCCCCAATAAATCCCAATTTAATCCAAATTAAATCCAAATTAATTCAAATTAAATCCAAATTAATTCAAATTAAACCCCCTAGGACCCAAAAAATCCCAATTTAATTCAAATTAAACCCCCCCAGGACCCAAAAAATCCCAATTTAATTCAAATTAAACCCCCCCAGGACCCAAAAAATCCCAATTTAATTCAAATTAAACCCCCCAAATCCCCCCCAGGACCCAAAAAACCCCCAATAAATCCCATTTAAACCCAAATTAATTCAATTTAACCCCCCCAAATCTCACCCTTGAGCCTCCTCAGCCCCCGACAGCTCCCCCCACACCAAGCACAGGCCCCAAACCCCCCAAATCCCCCAGGACCCAAAAATCACAATTTAATCCCAATTAAACCCCCAGGACCCAAAAATCCCAATTTAATCAAATTAAATCCAAATTAATTCAAATTAAACCCCAGGACCCAAAAATCCCCAATAAATCCCAATTTAATTCAAATTAAACCCAATTTAATCCCAATTAAACCCCCAAATCCCCCAAAACCCCCAAATCCCCCAGGACCCAAAAACCCCCAATAAATCCCAATTTAATCCAAAATTAAATACAATTTAATTCAAATTATTCCAAATTAAACCCCGAAACCCCCAGGACCCAAAAACCCCAAAAAATCCAAAAATCCCAATTTAACCCAAATAAATCCCAATTAAACCCAAATTAACCCCCCAAATCTCACCTCTGAGCCTCCTCAGCCCCCCGGCACTGCCCCCCACACCAGGCACAGGCGGCCCCCGCCCCGAGGCAGAGCTGGGGGGTCCCCAGGGCCAGGCAGGGCTCGGGGGGGACCCTCAGGCTCCAAAAGCCCCCCAGGGCCCTCCCCGAGAAGCCCCCCGAGACAAAGAGGAGCCCCCCGGCCTCGGCCAGGGCGGGGGTCACGGCCCCCGGCATGGGGGGGCCCACCGTGGAGTTATCTAAAAAAAAAAGGGGGGATTTGGGTCAAAAACTCCATTTTTGCTCATTTTTTTCCCATTTTTTTACCCATTTTACCCCATTTTTTATCCATTTTTTTTCCCAATTTTTGCCCATTTTTTTCCAATTTTTTCCCAATTTTTAACCATTTGTTTCCCAATTTTTACCCAATTTTTGCCCAGTTTTTTCCCATTTTTCCCTAATTTTTACCCAATTTTTACCCCATTTTTTTCCCCATTTTTACTCAATTTTCCCAATTTTTTTCCAATTTTTGCCCATTTTTTTCCAATTTTTACCCCATTTTTACTCAATTTTTACCCAATTTTTTTCCAATTTTTACCCATTTTACCACCATTTTTTCCCATTTTGTCCCCAGTTTTTTCCCATTTTTTTCCCAATTTTTACTCATTTTCCCCCAATTTTTGGCCATTTTTCCCCCTTTTTTTCCCCAATTATTGCCAATTTTTCCCCATTTTTACTCAATTTTTCCCATTTTTACCCATTTTTTCCCATTTTTTTTCCCCATTTTTACCCCATTTTTTTCCAATTTTTACCCTTTTTTTTTTCCCCAATATTTACCCATTTTTTCCCCATTTTTTCTCCATTTGTATCCCATTTTTTTCCCATTTTTCCCCAATTTTTGCCCATTCTTTCCCCATTTTTGAGCCCCCCAGGGCCCTCCCCGAGAAGCCCCCCGAGACAAAGAGGAGCCCCCCGGCCTCGGCCAGGGCGGGGGTCACGGCCCCCGGCATGGGGGGGCCCACCGTGGAGTTATCTGAAAAAAAAAAGGGGAAATTTGGGGTCTCAGCACCATTTTTCCCATTTTTTACCCATTTTTCCCCAATTTTTCTCCATTTTTTCCCATTTTTTTCCCATTTTTTTCCTATTTTTTACCCATTTTTCCCTCATTTTTTTCCCAATTTTTGCCCATATTTTTCCAATTTTTTCTCCATTTTTACCCCATTTTTTTCCCCATTTTTACTCAATTTTTCCCCATTTTTTTCCAATTTTCCCCCCATTTTTTATCCATTTTTTGCCCAGTTTTTTCCCATTTTTTCCCCATTTTTACTCAATTTTTACCCATTTTTACCGACTTTTTCCCCAATATTTACCCACTTTGTCCCAATTTTTTTGCAATTTTTCTCCATTTTTCCTCAATTTTTACCCATTTTCCCACCATTTTTTCCCCCATTTTTGCCCATTTTTTCCCAATTTTTCCCCAATTTTTGCCCATTTTTTCCCCATTTTTTCCCATTTTTTCCCAATTTTTCCCCATTTTATTCCCCATTTTTTCCCAATTTTTCCCCATTTTTACCTATTTTTTCCCCAATATTTACCCATTTTTTCCCCAATTTTTGCCCAATTTTTCCCCAATTTTTCCCAATTTTTCCTCAATTTTTGCCCAATTTTTTTGCATTTTTTGCCCATTTTTTCCCCAATTTTTTCCTATTTTTTCCCAATTTTTTCCCAATTTTTCCCCATCTTTAGGGTCCCCGAATTTTTGGTACCCCCCCAAAGCCCCCCCTTGGCCTCGGCCAGGGCGGGGGTCACGGCCCCCGGCATGGGGGGGCCCACCGTGGAGTTAGCTGGGGAAAAAAGAGGGGATTTTGGGTCAGGAACCACAATTTCCCAAATTTTTTGCTCATTTTTTCCCAATTTTTACCAATTTTTCCTTCATTTTTTACCTATTTTTTTCCCATTTTTTTCCCCATTTTATTCCCAATTTTTTCCCAATTTTTGCCCAATTTTTTTCCAATTTTTTCCTAATTTTTACCCATTTTTCCTTCATTTTTTACCCAATTTTACTCATTTTTTCCCCAATTTCCCCCCCATTTTTACCCAATTTTTTCCTAATTTTTTCCCATTTTGTCCCCAGTTTTTTCCCATTTTTTTCCCAATTTTTACTCATTTTCCCCCAATTTTTGGCCATTTTTCCCCCTTTTTTTCCCCAATTATTGCCAATTTTTCCCCATTTTTACTCAATTTTTCCCATTTTTACCCATTTTTTCCCATTTTTTTTCCCCATTTTTACCCCATTTTTTTCCAATTTTTACCCTTTTTTTTTTCCCCAATATTTACCCATTTTTTCCCCATTTTTTCTCCATTTGTATCCCATTTTTTTCCCATTTTTCCCCAATTTTTGCCCATTTTTTTCCCCATTTTTGAGCCCCCCAGGGCCCTCCCGAGCCCCGAGACAAGAGAGCCCCCGGCCTCGGCCAGGGCGGGGGTCACGGCCCCCGGCATGGGGGGGCCCACCGTGGAGTTATCTAAAAAAAAAAGGGGAAATTTGGGGTCTCAGCACCATTTTTTCCCATTTTTTACCCATTTTTCCCCAATTTTTGCCCATTTTTTTCCCCATTTTTGAGCCCCCCAGGGCCCTCCCAGAGCCCCGAGACAAGAGAGGCCCCCGGCCTCGGCCAGGGCGGAGTCCACGGCCCCCGGCATGGGGGGGCCCACCGTGGAGTTATCTAAAAAAAAGGGGGAAATTTGGGGTCTCAGCACCATTTTTACTCTTTTTTGCCTCATTTTTTACCCATTTTACCCCATTTTTTTTCCCAGTTTTTTTCCCATTTTTTCCCCAATTTTTCTCCATTTTTTCCCATTTTTTTCCCAATTTTTTTCCTATTTTTACCCATTTTTCCCTCATTTTTTACCAAATTTTTGCTCATTTTTTCCCCATTTTTACCCAATTTTTACCCAATTTTTTTCCAATTTTTACCCAATTTCCCCCCATTTTTACCCAACTTTTTCCCAATATTACCCAATTTTTGCCCAGTTTTTCCCCAATTTTTGCCCATTTTTTAAACATTTTTTTCCCAATTTTTTTCCAATTTTTACCCAATTTTTGTCCATTTTTTCCCAATTTTTACCCATTTTTTTCCCAATTTTTACCCAATTTTTTTGCAATTTTTGTCCATTTTTCCCCAATTTTTTACCCAATTTTTTCCAATTTTTACCCATTTTTCCCCAATTTTTCTCCATTTTTTCCCATTTTTTTCCCATTTTTTTCCTATTTTTTACCCATTTTTCCCTCATTTTTTTCCCAATTTTTGCCCATATTTTTCCCGATTTTTGTCCATTTTTTCCCATTTTTTCCCCATTTTTTTTCCTATTTTTTACCCATTTTTCCCTCATTTTTTCCCAATTTTTTTCCCAATTTTTCTCCATTTTTACCCAATTTTTCCCAATTTTTTCCAAATTTTTACCCCTTTTTTCCCATTTTTTCTCCATTTTTACCCCATTTTTTTCCCCATTTTTACTCAATTTTCCCCAATTTTTTACCCATTTTTCCCCAATTTTTTACCCATTTTCTCCCAATTTTTTTGCAATTTTTCTCCATTTTTCCTCAATTTTTACCCATTTTCCCACCATTTTTCTCCCATTTTTGCCCATTTTTACCTACTTTTTCCCCAATATTTACCCATTTTTTCCCCAATTTTTTCCCATTTTATTCCCCATTTTTTCCCAATTTTCCCCATTTTTACCAATTGTTTCCCCAATTTTCCCCCATTTTTTTCCCATTTTTTCCCAATTTTCCCCCATTTTTTACACCATTTTTTTCCAATTTTTGCCCATTTTTTACACCATTTTTTTCCAATTTTTGCCCATTTTTTCCCAATTTTTACCCAATTTTTTTCCAATTTTTACCCATTTTCCTCCAATTTTTTACCCATTTTTTACCAATTTTTACTCATTTTTGCCCCATTTTTTACCCAATTTTTACCCATTTTTTCCCAATTTTTTCCCAATTTTTACCCAATTTTTTTGCAATTTTTCTCCATTTTTCCTCAATTTTTTCCCATTTTCCCCCATTTTTTACCCATTTTTCCCCATTTCCCCCCCATTATCGGGGTCACCCGGGGGTATTTTTGGGTCCCCCGAATTTTGGGACCCCTCCCCAATTTCAGGGACCCCCCAAACCCCCGGGAGACCCCCCAAAACCCCCCATTTTTGGGGTCTCAGCCCATTTTTTACCCATTTTCCCCCCATTTTCGAGGTCCAGCCCCCACCCGGGGTTTTTTTGGGGTGCTCTTTTTTCTGGGACCCCTCCCCAAATTTTTGGGACCCCTCCCCGAATTTTTGGGACCCTTCCCAATTTCTGGGGACCCCCAAACCCTGGGAGACCCCAAAACCCCCATTTTTGGGGTCTCAGCCCATTTTTACCCATTTTCCCCCATTTTTCGAGGTCCAGCCCCTCCACCCGGGGGTTTTTTGGGGTGCCCTTTTTTTTGGGACCCCTCCCCAAATTTTTGGGACCCCTCCCCAATTTCGGGGACCCCCAAATCCCCCCTTTTCCCCCCCTTTTCCCCCTTTTTTGCCCATTTTTCCCCCATTTTTTACCCATTTTTCCCCCATTTTCGGGGTCACCCGGGGGTTTTTTGGGTTCCCCCAAATTTTGGGACCCCTCCCCAATTTCTGGGACCCCTCCCCAATTTTTGGGACCCCTCCCCAATTTCGAGGACCCCCAAAACCCCCCATTTCCCTCCCTTTTCCCCCATTTTTACCCATTTTCCCCCATTTTGGAGTCACCCGGGGTTTTTGGGGTCCCCGAATTCTGGGCCCCCCTCCCAAATTTTGGGACCCCTCCCCAATTTCGGGGACCCCAAACCCCCTTTTCCCCAATTTTTCCCCATTTTCCCCCCCTTTTTCCCCATTTTCCCCCCATTTTTGAGGTCCAGCCCCTCCACCCGGGGGTTTTTTGGGGTCCCCCGAATTCTGAGCCCCCTCCCCAAATTTTTGGGACCCCTCCCCAATTTCGGGGACCCCCAAACCCCCCATTTTTGGGGTCTCAGCCCATTTTTTCCCCATTTCTCCCCCGTTTTTGGGGTCACCCGGGGGTTTTTTGGGGCGCTCTTTTTTCTGAGCCCCCTCCCCAAATTTTTGGGGGTCCCCTCACCGGTGTGGGGGGGTCCCAAAACCCCTTTTCCCCCCCTTTTTCTCCTCTTTTCCCCCATTTTTCCCCATTTTAACCCATTTTTCCCCCCATTTTTGGGGTCCAGCCCCCCCACCCGGGGGTTTTTTGGGGTGCCCTTTTTTCTGAGCCCCCTCCTCAAATTTCTGGGACCCCTCCCCAATTTTGGGGACCCCCAAACCCCCCCTTTTCCCCAATTTTTCCCCATTTTCCCCCCCTTTTTACCCATTTTCCCCCCATTTTTGAGGTCCAGCCCCCCCACCCGGGGGTTTTTTGGGGTGCCCTTTTTCTGAGCCCCCTCCTCAAATTTCTGGGACCCTCCCCAATTTTGGGGACCCCTAACCCCGGGAGACCCCCAAAACCCCACCCCGTTTTGGGGCTCTCAGCCTGATTTTTTACCCATTTTCCCCCATTTTTCCCCCATTTTCCCCCCATTTTCGGGGTCACCCGGGGGTTTTTTGGGGTGCCCTTTTTTCTGGGACCCCTCCCCAAATTTCTGGGACCCCTCCCCAATTTCGGGGACCCCCAAATCCCCCCTTTTCCCCCCCTTTTCCCCATTTTTCCCCCATTTTCCCCCATTTTGGGGTCACCCGGGGTTTTTGGGTGCCCTTTTTCTGGGACCCCTCCCCAAATTTTTGGGACCCCCAAAACCCCCCTTTTCCCCCTTTTTTTACCCATTTTCCCCCTTTTTTTCCCCATTTTCCACCATTTTTCCCGATTTTCCCCCATTTCTCCCCCATTTTCGGGGTCACCCGGGGGTTTTTTGGGGTGCCCTTTTTTCTGAGCCCCCTCCTCAAATTTCTGGGACCCCTCCCCAATTTCGAGGACCCCCAACCCCCCCCCATTTTTGGGCTCTCAGCCTGATTTTTACCCATTTTTTACCAATTTTCACCCATTTTTTCCCCATTTTTGGGGTCCAGCCCCCCCACCCGGGGGTTTTTTGGGGCGCTCTTTTTTCTGGACCCCCTCCCCGAATTTTTGGGGGTCCCCTCACCGGTGTGGGGGGGTCCCAGCCAGGAATTGCAGCGGGTCTGGTAGAGGAGGAGGTCGTTGCTGAAGTCGCTGCCGTCGGTTCGGCCCCCCAGGACCACCAGGGTGTCCCCCAAAATCGCCCCCCCGTGGAAGTAACGGGGGCGGGGCTGCCAAAAATAACCAAAAAAAGGGGTGGGGTTTACCCAAAAATTATGGAGAGCCCCCCAAAACACCCCAAAAAAAGGTTCCTGAAAAAAAAGACCTGAAAACTCCTCAAAATTTCCCAAAAACACCCCCAAAATGCCACTAGAAAACACCAAAACACCCCCAAAACGCCCCTAAAAAACAACCAAAATAACTCAAAAAACGGCCCTAAAAACCCCCCAAAACACCCTTAAAAAAAATCCCAAAATAACCCCAAAAACGATCCTTAAACCCCCCCCCAAAACGCCTCTAAAAAATCCCAAAATAACCCCCAAAAACACCTCTAAAAAATCCCAAAACACCCCAAAAAAAATCTCCAAACACCCCCAAAAACACCTCTAAAAAACACCCAAAATAACCCCCAAAAACACCCCCAAAAACACCCCAAAAACACCTAAAAGGGGTTGCCCAAAATTGTGAGATCGCCCCAAACCTCTCCCACCCAAAAAAAGACCTGAAAATGCCTCAAAACGGCCCTAAAATTTCACAAAAACACCCCCAAAACGACTCTAAAAAATCCCAAAATAACCCCAAAAACACCTCTAAAAGATTCCAAAATGACCCCAAAGTTACCCTAGAAGCCCCCAGGCCCCCAAAACGCCCAAAAGCACTCCCAAAACGCCCTAAAGCCCCAAATAACTCTGAAAGATCCTAAAAAAAGCAAAGACGCACCTAAAGGCACCCAAAATAACCCCAGAAATCCCTAAAAAAACCAAGACACCCTAAAAGCACCCAAAATAGCCCCAAAACAACCTTAAAAAGCCCACCAGATCCTGCAAAGACAGCCTACAAAAGCCCAAGAAACGTCCCTAAAAGTAATCCCAAAGTAGTCTACAAAAAGCCAAAATACCCCAAAAGGGTCCTAAAGAGACCCCAAAGACGCCCTAAAAGCCCCTCAAGATCCTCCTCAAGACACCCCAAAATCCCCCAAATGCCCCTAAAAATCCCAAAAAGACCCCCCAAAAACTCCCCCAAAGCCCCCTCTAAAAGACCCCAAAACGCCCCAAAAAAGTGCCTCTAAAGACCTCAAAATTATCCCAAATTCCCCCAAAATTGCCCCCCCCCGTGGAAGTAACAGGGGCGGGGCTGCCAAAATCATAAAAAAAACCACAAAAAAACACAAAAACCACAAAACACAAAAAGGAGGGATTACCCAAAAGGTATGGAGAGCCCCCCAAAACCCCCCCTAAAAACAAAAACCTGAAAACTCCTCAAAATTTCCCAAAAACACCCCTAAAAAACAACCAAAATAACCTAAAAAACGGCCCTAAAAACCCCCCAAAAACCCCCAAAAACCCCTAAAAAATCTCAAAACACCTCTAAAAAACCCCCAGAACACCCCCAAAAACACCCCTAAAAAAATCCCAAAATAACCCCAAAAACACCCCCAAAAACATCCCAAAAACACCCCTAAAAAAGGAGGGGGGGATTACCCAAAAATTATGGAGAGCCCCCCAAAACACCCCAAAAAAAGGTTCCTGAAAAAAAAAGACCTGAAAACGCCTCAAAACGGCCCTAAAATTTCACAAAAACACCCCCAAAATGCCACTAAAAAAACACCAGAACAGCCCCAAAAACACCCCAAAATAACCCCAAAACCAGCCCTGAAAACCCCCAAAAAACACCCCTAAAAAACCCCTAAAAAATCCCAAAAATTCCATTTGAACCCCCCCAAATCCCCTTTAAACCCCCCAAAAATCCATTTTAACCCCCCAAAATTCCATTTTAACTCCTCCAAATCCCCTTTAAACCCCCAAAAAATCCATTTAAATCTTTATAAAATCCATTTTAACCCCCCAAAATCCCCTTTAAACCCCCAAAAAATCCATTTTAATCTTTATAAAATCCATTTTAACCCCCCAAAATCTATTTTAACCCC